>NW_007727837.1:130042-131262 GCF_000696425.1 Galeopterus variegatus | reverse complement strand
TTCTCGTAAGAGATTTCACACATTCCCTGAGGAAGAGAGCCATAATGCTCAAACAATAGGCATAATTTTAATGTGCTATTTCTCAGAATATCACACATGTTTATCATTGCTCATCTAGAAGAATAAAAGCCCACTTCCAAGTTTTACACACAACCCATGAAAATCCTCACCTTCTATACGAATACGAATACGAATAGGAATAGGTGAACTAAAGTAGACTCACTTCTGTGGGGATGGGGAAAGGGTGGGGGGGATTATCCCAGAGAGTGTCAGCCCTGGAGTCGCTCTGAGGTCAGTCCCAATCCTCTGGTTTACATTTGTAGGGAGGATCCACCCAACAGCTGTGCTTCAATCATCTTTAGAGACACTCTCTCCCGTCCCCTACCCTCAGTTAGTGAATTGTAATCAAAAAGCACAGAGTTGAATGTGCTGGGAAGTATACATTATGCTCCATTGTGCAACTGTGTAATTACTGTACTGTACATGTTGAACCAGAGATTGACTGAAAACTGGAGAATTAAACAAAGTTGTGGCTAATCTTGGACCAAATCCAGCAGGCAGATGAATGGGACAGTCCTGATATCTTGCCAAAGCCCAGGGCTATAGATAACTGACTGGGCAAGGAGTAAGTGAAAGAATTAGTCAAGTGAAAGTTTAGATTAGGAGGTTGATAAGTGGCATGTTTGTTCAGAATGATGTCTCAGGAAAGTTTGCTTTTTAAAAAAACAAACAAAAAACCAACAACCTTTCTGTATCCTCAAGTTTGAGCAATGATTCCAAGGAGTTGGTGAAAGAACCAGCCTTCCTTTTATTCTTTTTTAATTTACTGAGGTGGATATGTTTTCCTTGAAGAGAACTTTTCTAGACTGAGATTCTTCAACCACCTGAGAGCCACAGAGTTTGCGATGATGGTCCGTTAAGAATTTAATTTTTCCAAAAGCTTAAGGATACCATATATTTACTTATGATAAGGCTAAGTAAGCTAATCAGTATTGCAAGTATGTTCCTCACAAAGAACATTCCAGGTGGGAGAGAGTAGAGCAAAGGTGTGAAGGTAGAAAGATGCTGTAGTGGATTGAATTATGTCCGCTCAAAACTCACTGAAGCTTGAATTGTGTCCTCCAAGTTCTATGTATTAGAAACTTAGCCCCCATATGACTGTTAAGAGGCTGGGAAATCCTATTATGGTCATTGAAAGGTGGAGCCTTGAAGAGGTGATT
>NW_007727837.1:123420-129292 GCF_000696425.1 Galeopterus variegatus | reverse complement strand
GATTGTAGGACCCTGCCCTAGTGAATGGATTAAAAATGGTGGTCAGGGGTGTGGTTCTGAGGGTTTTAAAGGAAGAAAGAGGGGAGTCTGTCTTGCTTTCTTGCTCTCTCTGCTTCTACCATCTTGCAGTGTGAGACCCCTGGGTCACTGTCCCACCACCAGATGGACTTTGGACTTCCCAGGCTCAGAAATGGTAGGCAATAAATGTAGTTTCCTTATAAATCACCCAGTTTCAAGTATTTTGTTAGTAGCAACAGAAACAGCCTAAAACAGAGGCATATGTGCAGAGAGTTCAGTGCAACGAGACAGAGCATTTATGTAGGAGTAATAGAAGTAAACAACAGGGGGCCGGCCCGGTGGCGCACTGCTACAGTGCACCGCTTGGGAGCGTGGTGGCGCTCCCGCCGAGGGTTCGGATCCCACATACAGACTGGTTCCCACTCACTGGCTGAGCGAGGGGCGGGCGCAGCACCAAGGGGCGGGCGCAGCACCAAGGGTTGCGATCCCATTGCCTGTCCCGGTCCGGTACGGGCGCGACACTGAGGGTTGCGGTCCATTGCCGGACACGAAAAAAAAAAGAAGTAAACAACAGGAATGAAAAGCACTACCTCTTCTGAGGTCCTTAAATGCCAGGCTGAAGAATTGAAACTCAGTTAGTTTGTTTGCAAAAACTATTAAAGGGTTTTTGAGTGAGAAAATGGCATTATCATTTTTATATAGCTTTTTCCATAGAACTCGAAGCAGTTCACATTCTTCCGAATCATTAAATATGTCTATGGCTTTAGGGTAGCATCAAGTTAATTTGAGTCTTTGTCCTAGTTTTCATTGACTTCCAAGACCTGGAATCTATAAATTAGAGTCTGCCAGTGACTCAAATTCTCTGAACTTCATTTTACTCATATGTAAGAGGGGGTAATAATACTAATCTTACAAAGTCCCTGCTAGGATCAAATGAGAGAATATAGAAACCACATTGGGTAGTACATGACACAAAGTAGATGCTCATTATAAATCAGTTCTCCTCCCAGGCCTTCCATGTCTTCCAATAATTAGAATGATAACATCAGAAAGAAAATACCCCCCATGTAAGCCTTTTCATTATTTCTTGATTCAATTTAACAAACTTTTATATGGCAACTTGTTAGGCCCTAGGACACAAAGATGAATGAGATAAGGCCCCTTTTCTCAAGGATTCTGCAGCCTCATAAACAAGGCAGAAACCACATCAGTAACCAGAACAGCAAGTAAGAAGGAAAATTAACAAAATAGTTGGGAGCAGAGAGGGTAAGGGACTAATCCTAGCCAGTGGGTCTGGGAAGACTTCACAGGAGAGCTGATATTTTAGTGGGGCTTTGAATAACAAGGAGGTTGATGTGTGAGCAAGTCACAGAGGAATAAATGTGGGAGTTCTTAAAGCAACAGGGTGAACCAAGTGGGCTGGCATAATAGAATTCCAGAAGGAAGATGAGCCAGGTTATTAAAGAATATATGTATCCGACTGTCAGTGTGAGTTATATCCTGTACACAAGCAGAAACCACAAAAGGTGCTTAAGTGGACTTGGTATTTTAGACAGTGAATAATAGGGGTGTCAGAGGGTGGAGGGAAGGCTTTCCATGGGCATTTTAACCAAGATGAAGAATCCAAGAAGACAAGTTAGGGATGTGGATTAAGGAGTGAGATGAGATTATCTGGGACCCCTTGGATTTGAATTGACTGTGTTCCATCCAAATTAAAATACGGGTCTGAAGTTTAGGAGAATAATCACGATGGATTGGAGGAATCCCAAAGTATAGGTGGCCCCTGAAGCCCAGGATATGACCAGGAAAACTTGGAGTGTGAAGGAAAGAGGGCTAAGGGTGGAATTATAGGGATCACAGTGTAAAACATAGTATGAAAAAAAGGAAAGGGGTGATATCAATACAGAAGGAAAAGACAAAAAAACAAAAAACCTAGGAGAAAGAATGTCTGGGAAGTCAATGGAGAAATCCAGAAAAGACCAGTTCTGCCATAAGCAAAAAGAAGGTCAAACATATTTAGGAGTAAAAAGGGGGGAAGAAAAGCATATTCCTTTTATAGGCATTTAAAAATGAGGTGAAATGCTTTTCTGAGTTTTTTTCTTCCCTGTCTTGTTATGTAATGACTCCAAATAGGAAAAAAAAATGCTAAAGAGAATATTCGTTTTCCTCATTCTTAGATTATTTCAATGGGGCCATTTAGTCTTCCTGTGTTCACTCTTTTTGTAACACAATCAATCCCATTTAATGACACAAAATACATTTTCTTGAAACTACCAAACATGCTAATTTCCTAGTCAAGGAACCCTGGGTTACTCCCCATTACTTACAAGATAAAGTATAAAATCCATTTCTTTGGCTACTACTAATACTGTATTGTATTACTCTCTTAAGTGATTCTCTTTCTCTCCTCTACTCATTGTCATCACATAAACTTTACACATTTATGCCTTTAATAGTTTGCTGATACTTGACATAATTCCCTCTACCCTACAAATAGAAGCAAACGGAAACCCTGCTATGTCATTTCCTACATATCCTTGAAGGCTCAGCTCAAGCCTCTTTCCTATTAAAGTCCACTCTGCCTTTCTAGACCTTCCAGAGTTCTAATTGGATATTTCTAAGTCCAAAGGCCAGGAATCCTCATACATTTGTCTCTATGACCTTTGGAAACATCTCTGAGCCTCAGTTTTCTCATCAGTAAATTAAGATAATTTTTAAGGTTCTCAGACTCCAGAATCGTTGGACCCTATATATTGTAGTATGTGCAGAGCTAAAGAGATAAGAATCTCTAAAACAGAACAGACAAAACACACGCATACGTGCACACGCACACAATATTCCAGCAAAGAATGAAATTGGATATTATATGCATCTGTTTCTGTTGCTTATAACAAAATACATGGAAGTGAGTAATTTATAAGAAAGCGAAATGTACTGCTTACAGTTTCTGAGGCTAGGAAGTCCAAAGTCCTGGGAACACATCTGGCGAGGGTCTTTGTGGTGGCGACAGGACGTCAGAGTATCACATTATGAAAATGATAGAGCAGAGAGACTAACCTCTTCCATCACTCTCCTTTTAAAGCCCTACAACCTGCTACCATGACCCCCATTTTTAATCCACTCACTACAACACGGTCCTACAATCTAATCACCTCTTCAAGGCCCCACCTTTCTGTTACCATAATAGGATTTCCCACCCTCAACGGCTGTGGATTAAGCCTCAATGAGGTTGGGGGACATCCAATCTACAGCAGATATCTTCCAAAGAAATCAAAGTGCTAACAGTAGAACTGCACCAATGACCGTGGATTTGGGAAAGAACATACACAGGAGATGGAATAATGGTAACCTAGTCATGGGCCAATTCAAACATTTCATAACATTGGAAGCTAAAATCCAGGAAAAACTTAAACTTTTGAAAAACATTGTCAATAAAACGGGTTTAAGGCCCCCATTACCTGACTTTGGTGACCTCCTGAGACTAACTTCATGTCACTTCCCATCTTGTGCACACTGCCCCATCATGAGGTAAAATATTGTAAGTCTCTCTGAGCATACCAGTCATAGCTTTTGAGTTTTTTTTTTTTTTTAAGCTCTTTTTTTCTCCCTCAATTAGCTCTCTTTCCTTCAGGGTCAGTTTTCATCTTGCATGTCTTTCATGCCGCAGGCTCTTCTCAAATACCTAGTGCTCCATGGTTAGCCCTTCACACTTAATGAGGGAATAGCAAAATTGTTTATGTGTCTGCCTTTCCTACTGGACAGTAAGATCTTTGAGGAAGAGTGCTGGGTTCTGTTCACCGTATCTTTGCTGAAACACTCTTGCAAACGTGGGAGGAAGTATTAGATGTGTAGTATTTAGAACATAATAATTGACCCACCTTTTTTCTATTGATACCATATTTGGAGTAAGGGTGGTTTTAATAACCAAACAGCAGGACTGAGTCAGTTATGAAATCATATTCTGTGATCAAGAGTTGAATCGTGATAGCATTAATTACACAAATGGAGAGGTAGATACTGTTTTTTTATTTTCTTTCTCATTTTATGGATATAAAATTGAAAGGCAAAAACAAGAGTAATTAAGTAAGGAAACACTGTTAATAATTAGTATAGCCAAAATTTGTGTCCAGACTATTTCTAGAATAGTTACGTAACTTCTATAAACCTAACTATCATGCATTAAAGACATTAAAATTTAGAAGTAGGTGGAATTTACTAGCAATTAGAATTTCCCAGTGATGGATGGATCAAAATGGCATAAATGTCAAAAGCGCATATTTGCAACCATCAGGAAGTTAGATCTTCAAGATCTACCCCAAATTCAGGAGTCTTTGGTGGTGGTTTTGTGTACATATATGTATCTATTCTCTCCAAATGAAAGGTGAGATTATTGGGGTAAGGATGTTCTTCTTTCTGTACTGTTCTATGTACGCACTAAGCACAAACATTTGTTGGTTGATTCTGAAATGCTTTCCTCTGGCCAGCCTTTTAAAACAGGGCTGGTTATCTGTTCTCTGTGATGTTGAGCATGAAGGCAACGGAACAGATTGATGACTTCTGAAGCTCCCTTCCAGGGCTATGATTTGGTAGGAGACAAAAATAGACTGGAAAAAGCACCAACATCCTTATGTCCTTCTGTGGCGCAGTTGGAGAGTGCTATGCCAGGGTTTTTGATTTTAAAGGTTGTTTGAAAAAAAATAAAATAAAATAAAGTTCTGAGCAATTCTCAAAATCGCTTGTTGATCATGTCACCCACCCAGGTCTCCTAAACTCTACCCTGGATATATAAGAAATACCAAGTTGGTATTGGGAAAAAGAGACAGCCTTTCTGATGGCCTCAAGGATATACCAGACATAACATCAACCTGTCTAAATATTTCTAGACTGCAACATTCAAAGACAGGACAAGAGAGCTAATCATAAAGATTTCATACAAAAATTGTTAGCTGTAAGAACACGTCTAAAAAATTATAGCAGGAATGGAGCTAACATTTCTTAAATATTTCTCTAGGCTGTTGAAAATGTTTTGAAATACCCATTTTGCCTCCAAACAATGGCAATTTATGTTATAAGTAGCACACTATAATAATTTTGAAGCAAAAACTGCAGGGGTCACTCTGCAATTGACTTTATATTTGGATTCATTGGTTCTATTTTTTAAGGCTAAATGAAAGTGTAAAAAATATTAAGTCATGAAAAGAAGAGTATAGCATAATGATAATAATCCTCCAAATTTACTCTTCACAATTTAAAAATACTCGTAGTACATTGTACATAACCATTTCTATCCAATAGGAAAAACACAATTTGAGGAAAGAGAAATACATGCTCTTGTTTCAAGAGAAAAGTGATGAGAATTCATCAAGACTTTAAAAGCCTCAAATGATCTTATAATAGTGAAATACTGTTGATGTTAAAATCATAATTATGTCCTCATTGAATAAGACAGGCCCTTACTTTCAAATAAGCCAGGTACAAAAAAGAAGTACCTGCTGTTTATCTGCTGCCTCCTCTAGCCCCCAAAGCCACTTGGTCCCACTGGAGACATGCACTCCCTATGACCCTCTTGTTCAAATTGATGTGCTCAGTTAGAGCACCTCCTGCCAGGAGCTATGCATACTGTTGGGATCCCAATCTACCTGACACTTGAGAGCCACAATTTCTAGGCTATTACCCTATGACCCTCTTGTTCAAATTGATGTGCTCAGTTAGAGCACCTCCTGCCAGGAGCTATGAATACTGTTGGGATCCCAATCTACCTGACACTTGAGAGCCACAATTTCTAGGCTATTCCCCCTTGCAACCTCACGAGAGCAACCCAGTCCCCAAAGCCTGGCTTTTTCCACCCTACCCT
>NW_007727837.1:115007-122879 GCF_000696425.1 Galeopterus variegatus | reverse complement strand
CCCCTTGCAACCTCACGAGAGCAACCCAGTCCCCAAAGCCTGGCTTTTTCCACCCTACCCTTCTCAGTACCCTATTGACTTACCTTTCAAGGCCCTCTTAAAATTAATCAGGGCCAGAGTCACAAGGGATCCCATAGCTCAGAGCTGCCAACAGTGAAAGTTTAGTTTTGTATGAGTTTAAAATGTCTTGGTGGACTGTCCTGTGGCCTATTCTTTATGACATCACGTAGAATTCTAACCAACTGATTTTGAAAAAGATACCTAGAGCATATCCCATTCCTAGGCTGGGGATCACACATAATAATAATCACCCCAAAAAAACAGCAGAAGCTGAAATTACAGAATTGAAAAATATTCCACCAGGGAGAGAAGAGCAACTGAAATATTGGGAACATATATTTAATAACTGTAGCTATAGAAAGAGAAAGACCATTAAACAACAACAAAAAGGCAAATTAAGAAAGCTTTTAGGTGAAACTGATAGTTAATAACATTGTCATGGGAGCCCCTATAAAATGCTTACATTATAATCTAACAGATCCCAGAATCCTTCAATGGTTTAAGAAATAGAATTAGTGAAAGTGTAGTATCTCTTGTATTTAGAATGATCTCTTTGCTTTAGGCTAAAAAGAATGTCAACACTACATGCTGACAATAACCAAAAAGAAAAGAAAAGAAAAGAAAGCAAACAAACAAAATCACTCTCTTAGTTCTTTTCAAAGGAAAGCACTAAAAAAAGAAAGAAAAAAGAAAACAGAAAAATAACAAGACTAGGGCTCAGTACTAATCTAGCTAGAATTGAAAGGGACATGTTAAAGGTCACAATTGTGTAGAGCACATGAACTCAACACTGAGAGGATTTGGAAGCCATTCGGCTTTGACTTAATACTGTAAATGTGTTTGTGCTTAATTATGGAAACCCTCAGGAGCTCTTCCTTTCTCCCTTCAAATACGGGGCGTCATCAGTAATGGAAATTACCTGGTCTCGAGATTAAAACAGACAATGCAATAGACACCAACCAGGGGCCACTGTGGTTCTGACAAATTACGGCCGAGCCTCTATTTTAGGGCAGCAGGATATCACTCTGGGGGATTTTTCCATCAGCCAAAGCACACCTACCTGCACCTTTGTAGATGTGACCTTCAATTAAGGCAACAATTTCCTCATTACCCATTTTCCACAGGCTTATTTTACAGAGATACTCCCAGGGAGCATGAAATGGGAAAACTCAGAAGGAATAAAAGAAAAAAAGAGATTTTAAAACCAGGATAGTCATTATAGCCTCAGGGGGAAGGATGGAATGTATGTACAGAGATACTCCCAGGGAGCATGAAATGGGAAAACTCAGAAGGAATAAAAGAAAAAAAGAAATTTTAAAACCAGGATAGTCATTATAGCCTCAGGGGGAAGGATGGAATGTATAGAAGCCTTTATAAAACTTTATTTTATTTATATTGTTTACCAAGGACAGCTTTTACTAAAGGATGCTGTTGTCAAAATTGTGGCAAATACATGCTTTGTTACGTAAAGGAGCTCCTCTCCGACTCCCCTCTCATGCTTTGGACTGGCATGTAGCTGAAAAATATTTTTATGTTAGAGACAAAACCTACCTCCTGGACTTCATAATACTGAAAATGTTTGCTGTAGCCACAGCTTAATCAGTATGAGCCCATCCAATATCTCTATGAAGAACCAAAAATTGCTCAGAAACCTTCTCTGTCAAACACATGGGGCTCTGTAGGTAGAGCTTCCAACCTCATAACCAAGCCAGTGATTAAGCTCAAGATTGGTTTGAAAAATATTCTAAAAATAATACCACTGGGACAGCAGCTAGAGGTAACATAAAAAGAGATCCACAACCAAATGTGCTGTTTGTTATTTGTCTTCCTGACCTAGTTCCAGTGGTGCCCTGTTCCTGCTCTGATTAGACCTGGGAATGAAGGAACAGAAACTCAGTTTGTGGCACATGTTTCCATTGGCAAAGGTATCCAGAAAGGCAGAACGTTTCCAGTAGCATAATAGCACGTGATCAGAGAAACATAAAGAGGAATAGCCATGCTTTGACCCATATTTTCTTAATAAATATATTTTATTTCTAATTTTTATTTAAAATTTTTCATGTGGTTTACTGCCAAAGATCCTTCATAAAGTAAATACCCCTCTTCTCAGCTGAGTGGGAATACGGACTTGCCTTACATTTAGAAATCAGACCGAGAACTGTGTTAGTGAGGTCTGTCTGTGTCTGTGTGTGTCGGGGTTTCTTTGTTGTGTATTCCTTTATGGATTTGGTCATTCCCTGCCATTCCTCTGCTGGTACTTTATTTTGTTTTCATATTTCTTATTGAGAGCTGACAGTCTGTACAGATAGACATAGGACATGGTCCCCATGTCCACTTTAGAGCTTCATGGTCCATGCTAGGAAATCAATCCAGAAAGAACATCTACTGAGAAGGCTTCAAAGGAGCCAGTGTTAGTCCCCGTACAGCGCTGCACACATTCAAGGCCTCCCATGATATTGGATAATGGTAAGCACACGCTAACATTTTTTAAAAAAACAAAACAAAACAAAAACTGCTCACAAAACAGTAGAATCTTTCAGTTTTGCAACTGATAAGGTCCTGAAAGATCACTTAATTCAATGCCTGTCTTTTACACATGAAAACACTGGAAGCCCAGCAGAATGAATTGTGTAGTGAATTCTTACAGTTTTATGTTGCCTTGGCATCCGTTCCAGATGTAAATTTGACTTTCTCATACCAGAAGCAGGGCTTAGTCACCTTTGACATAGTTTCCAGCTCTTTGCCTCCTCCCAGTTCCTCAAGGTAGTGGATTTAGGTACCTGCCTTACACAGTCACCTGCTGGTGACCGCCTCCCCTATTCCATAGGGAGGTGTTATGACCCACTTGACTAGGGACAGCCCACTTGGCTCGCTGCACTGATCCCCACACCCCAAATGGACTGTGCGGATATGCCGCAGTGAGCACCTCGGTCATGCCCTGGCTCCAAACCCACCACTTAGATCCCCCCCAGGGAAACCTGCATGGATAACACCCTGGATCCCAGTAAAGACTTTGGCCCACAGGTTCCTCCCCACCATCCCCGCTCCCCACCTGCTGGTTGAGCGTGCGTGTCCCTGACAGCTCCCTGCTTCCTGCTGGCCCTGCGAGGCCTGCTGCCGTCTTCTCTCTAGGATCTGTAAGTAACATGCTGCTTCTGCTATTTCCTGTGTTTTATTGCACTGCCTCCCGTGCATCCCACCTGACAACACACCTGAACCTAGCTCTCCTCCTGGTCACGGCTCTCCTGGAGAACGGCTATCTCAGTAGGAACAAACTGGACCCAGGTCAGACGAGAGCCACGGTGGCATCTGCCGGGATAAACAAGCTTCCTTTGAGAGGGACACCTGGTCACGAGGAGACACTTAGGCATCAGGCCATCCACCAGAATAAAAAAGTAACCTGTGAAAAACACTGAAATATCCATGACCACTGCCCCGGAAAACCATCAAGGCAGGACTAGAGTTTACAGCCATTCTCCAGAGAGAGCCCTCAAGCCCAAATTAGAGGAAAATACAACAAAGCAATGAGCTCAGAACCAAGAGTTGTGCTAAAGATGGGACTGGACTCCCAGGACACTGCTCTGAAATTAAGTTGTGCTTTCTGTTATAGGCTTTCGTAGGTGACGCTCTCCCTGACATGCTCCCATCCCCACTGAAGTGTGTGTATTTTACAATTTTTAAAAAGGGTAACATTTTGTATAAAAATAAACTGGCACCACAGGCATGTGTGAGCCTGTTCCAAATATAATCTCAATATAGTCACGTAATTATTTTGTTCCAAGAATCTCAACATGCCTCAAGAAAATATACCACACAAGATTTGCAGAACAGACTGTTCCAAGCCTTTCCTTTTATGACACTATTGCTGTTATATTGCAAACTTCACACCTGGAGTCCACCAATCATGTCTCCTTAAAAACTTTCCATTTGTTACAGAAAACTTACTATTTTGCAAGTGATCCTTAGGCCATTGATATGAAATATCAATCTCCCCAGAATAAACATATCGTCATTTCCTCCTCAAAGGCAGCTTAAAATTTCTGAGCCTAGTGGTATACTCTGACACCAGTTCCTTATCAGTTTCCTTATGAGGATATCTTAAAGGGTCCCTCACTTCTAAAAATCTTCCTCCCACTTGGTTAACAGTGGTGCCTGAAATCTCACTGTTCTGTTGGTGAAGTGTTGTGCTCTTCCAGTTTTCTTTAGAGGCCTTTGGGAGGGAACAGGGAGAAGAGAATAAAAATTAGGAAGACACACTGGAAAGGAGACAGAATTAAAAATGAACTCCTTCACCTGCTTTATAATTTTACTGACAGCAGACCCTGAATGAAGTACTAGACTCACATTTTGCAATAAAAACTACAGATTCATGCTATCTGCCACAGTCGGATATTTAGATAAAAAACTAAAGACAAAACAAACACAGTGCACTAACGCCAACCATCATCAAAACTAAGAATGGAAAGTTTCATATACTGTCCCCTGAAGACCATTAACAGTAATAAAGAGCGGGCTGCTGAATAGCGGACACCTGTGTCTACCGACAGCCTGGCACCCCTGCCCTTTCTTCTGGTCCCAGAATCCAGAAACCCTCTTCTCCTTTTAGAGGTTGCCTCTATGCATTCTGTCTACCATGTTCTCGTGCCTGCAGCCAGCATGGGTTAATAGGCATGACCTATCACTCTTGACAACTGACAGGTCCAGGAATGGACACATAATCCAACCAGAGAAAGTCAGGATATCATTAAAGATAATTACATACTCTGGGGGAGAAGCACCCTGCCCCCGAATCCTTTCTCTACGATCATGACTTTGAAGGACTGCTTGATCATGGAGCTGCCATTACCACCTTTGACACTGCCTGGAGAGTGCTTGGTTGAGAATGAAGCCAGCTCAGATGAAAACACGGAAGACGTCCTATCCTGCTGATTGGCATCCATTGAACCTTTGGCTCCAGCTATGCCTGAAGCCAGGTCCACTCTTTGAGCTCCCAGTTACGACCACTCAATCACTTTTTGTTTAAGCCAGGTTGTGTTTCTTGATATGCAACTGCACACCCCTGGTTACCACTCACTCATGTATCCTGGAATGTATGAGACACGAAAGTTGATGTCTTGTATCTACATAACAAAATATATTCACTTGACATGATCAGGTCTAATACCAAATACAAAGATATCAGAAGTGATCTACCTAAGACACATAACTGTTCTGAAACTCAAAGCCCACATTTTCAAAACAAGGTCCAAAGAACCTTAACAATCAATGAAACAGGAGTTTGCTTTGGCAGACATTAAATTTGAGTATGTTTAAGTAAATATGAGTATGAGTTAAATTTGAGTATGTTTGACTATATCCAGTCCATGCCTCAATGTAATTACTAAATCTGTGAGATCACAGAGGGGTTTAAAAATTCAGAAACTGAACGACAGTGGAGAAACATGCCCTTGCACACCAGGCTAGACAATAGCACAGTGTGAACTTAAAGAGCCTATTTGACTTCATAAAATACAAACTAATGGAAATTCCTGTGAATTTTCAATAATTGTGTTATTTAACCTTGTTTTTATTATAAAGTTTTACTTTCAAATTCTTCAAGATACAAACCCATCGATGGACATTTCAGTTGGTTCCATTGCCTGGCTATTGTAAACAGAGCAGCAATAAACACGGAAACATGGGAGTGCAGGTATCCCTTCAACGTGATGTTTTCTGGTCCTCTGGATCTATCTCCAGGAGTGGGATTGCTGGATCACATGGATGTTCTATCTGTAGTTGTTTAAGGAACTTCCATACTGTTCTTCATAATGGCTGTACTAATTTACAGATGTGGTACATATACACAATGGAATATTACTCAGCCATAAAAAAGAATGACATTCTATCATTTGCAACAATGTGGATGAGCCTGGAGAAAATTATTCTAAGTGAAACAGCCCAGGTACAGAAAGAAAAATATCACATGTTCCATAATGGCTGTACTAATTTACAGATGTGGTACATATACACAATGGAATATTACTCAGCCATGAAAAAGAATGACATTCTATCATTTGCAACAATGTGGATGAGCCTGGAGAAAATTATTCTAAGTGAAACAGCCCAGGTACAGAAAGAGAAATATCACATGTGCCCAGGTACAGAAAGAAAAATATCACATGTTCTCTCACTCATAACCGGGAGTTGAATACATAATTAAACAAATGAACAATAAAGAGAGACAGAGAAAAAGAAAGAAAGAAACAACAATCACAGTAACATGTTGAACTTTTAGAAAACTAGAGATGGAAAGGGGAAGGGAAGGGGGGGCTAATGAGGAATTGGTTAATAGACACAAAGAATGATTGTGCATTGTAATGATGAATAAGCTAACTATCCTGATCTAACCATCACACATTCTACACAATTATTGAAAATCAGCATAATACCCCACATGCATATATAATAAATTATCTTTAAAAAAAATACAAACCCAAATTCAAAATATCCATTTCCATATTTTATTCCATCACAGAATTGTTGTGAAACTTTGCTAAATTTGAACTCTCGATGTACCTAAGTTCCTCCACCTGTAGTATGGTGGGGAGAAGCTTTTAGAGTATGGTTAATACTCAGGTCCGCTTTGAACTCTGTGAATGCAAATCATAGTAATTAGAAAGTCCCAGTGTGCACTTGCTTTTTGCTTTACATTTTTAAATGCACACCAATACATTTTGTTTTATCACTTGTCACCTTACAATTTGACTGTCTCAACTTTTACATTTTCACTATTTCCAGTTTCTGCAGCTAAAACCTCCACTGAAATACTCAAGAAGAAAAAGAACAAAAGTATCTCTTACCAGGTATTTTTTCTTGCTGTCTGCATTGCTATTTATCATCCCTCTAGGGTGTTTACAGCATTTGAGCAGGAGGAAAATGTGCCTGCCAAAAGGTGACCTGTTGTTCTAATAGTCTAAAGACTTCTTAAAATATAAAATTTCCAAGAAGGCATGTTCTGTTCTACATGACTTCCTCATTTCATACAAGCTTTTGAGTGGCATTAGGAAAAGTCCATTGAAGCAGGGCATTTTGTAGCAGGAAATCAACCAACAAGTATTAATTTATCATCTCTTCCTATATAAGAGGCAAGGTGATTTAACAATTTGATGATTTAACTAATAAACTGAAGGGAAAAGCTTTTGCTGAAAACAATGCCCACTGATAATCTACCTAATACATTTGACTGAACTATCAAGGCAGAAACTTGTATAACAATTCCACAAAAAATTACATATAAATCTATTAAAAATATGTGCAATATTGATGTTGAACCTAGACTTTACAAAACTGAAGAAACATTTTGGCTGTATTTCACATGAATTACCCAAGTAAGCCAGCCTGTGGATGCCTGGTATAGGATAGGATGTAAGGGAAAATTTAAAATTTCTCTTTGGCCATCTCTAAAAGGATAAAGAACAAAGAAGACGCTGGGGGTCGGGGGGAGACTTCTTTTTCTATTTTACTTTTTAAAATTATTTTCATTTATACATCTCTATGGGGTGCAGAGTTGACTATCAGTATTTGTGTACAGTATGTGATGATCAAATCATATTATTAGCATGTTCATCATAACAAATCATAATTACTTTTTGTGTCCCTCACCCAGTTACTCCCTGTCCCCTCTCACCCTCCCCCTTTCCCACTTCTAGTAACTATAGGTCTGTTCTCTCCTTCTGAAATTTCAATGTTTTATTGTAGTCTTTCTTTTTCTGTTTCTTAGCTCCCACTTATGAGTGAGGGCATGTGGTATTTCTCTTTCTGTGCCTGGCTTAT
>NW_007727837.1:110878-114156 GCF_000696425.1 Galeopterus variegatus | reverse complement strand
TTTTCAACTTACAAACTTATCCAAAACCACAGCTTGTCTGGCCAGCTTGGTCCTTCACCTCAATGTTCACTGCTCTCTGGAGACTTTGAGCACCTCCGCTCCACCCTTCTTCTCACTACAGGACTTACTTCACAGAGAACACAAAGAGATTAGAGAGAAAACGTCCCTACCAGGACAAGCCTACCTGCTATTACAACCATCGGCTCCTCTTTCCCTAATGCTGTAACAGAGGAGCTGAGCCTGTTCCATTCTAGGGTAAATTCGTCAATTGGGCTCTAGACTGTATCTCTGCCTGCTTCCTCAGGCAGTTTACACCCTGATTATCTTTCCTGTTCTTTAATTTGCACATTTCCCCTAATACTAGATTCTATCCATTGGCATTCAAGAATGTTCAGGAGTATGCTATCTTAAAAGCAAACAGAGAAGAAAATAAAAACAACTCCCTCCACACCTCTTTTTCCCAGACATTGTCTCTTTCCCTTCAGCCAAAATGTTCAGAGAGCATTATCTTTATTCATTGTCTCTATTTCTCTACCTTCCTTTACTCCTCAGCCCTTCCAATTTGGCCTCTGTTCCTGTTTCCACTGAAATGACTTCGCTAAAGTCAGCTTTTAGTAACCATCACATCGCTAAGTCCAATTGCTCAGTCCTCATCCAACCGGAACTCTCAATGCTATTCAACTCTCATGCAATACGTCCTTTTAGAAATTCCCCTTTTACTTGTCTTTTATGACAATAGACTCTCCAACTGCTTATTCTCAAGGTCTTTTGTTGGCTCATCCTGACAATCAAGCCTTTAAAGATCCCTCAGCATTCTGTCCTTGGCCTCCTTTTTTTTCAATTCTCTCAGCAATTTCATCCTTTCCTTCCACTTCGATTGCTATCATCTAGATATCAGTGACTCACAAATTTACAATCTCCAATCCAAACAACTCGTCTATATTCCTACCCCATTTGATTGTCTCAAAGAGACTAGAAACTAAACCTAGACCAGACTAAACTCATGATCTTCCTTCCAAACTAGCCATTTTTCAGTGCTCCTTGCCTGTGTGAAGGCTATCCAGTAATGATANTATTCATAACTGGCCCCTTTACTTCTTCCCTTGCTCCACTCATAACCAGTTCTCCATGCCACAGCCAGAGTCATCTAATAAAAACACAAAATGAAATTAAATTCTTTTAGGAAAAATTCAACAATTCTTAACTGTGCTTTTGTGATCGTCTTTTGATGTTTTTCAAATTATTTTTTATTGATTTCTTTCAAAATCCCTTAAATTTGTAGTTATCTGTTTACATAAAGCTGATTAAATTTTAAGGGGCAGTCACTTCCCTATTTTGATCGCCAAAGTTATATTTTAAAGGTCATCCTATTTTAAAAAGTCCTTTTGAAATTTTGTGTATGATTTCTCTAATAATGTTTTCATTGGTTTGGTGAGTATTTCTATTGGTTATTATTATTTTAATTTTCCCAATTTAAAAGTAATTTAATGAAGGCAGAATAATCTGAGATTATTCTTTCAAACAAACAATATATAATTTTGTAATTCTAGCCCTAACCTCTACCACCAGCAAATATTTTGAATCCACCCACTTGATTCAAAATTTAGCATCGTCTTCCTTCATCTCGTTTGTTTTTGAATATACTGTATCACAAAAACTTTACATTGTAATTTTGTTTTAAAATTTTAAATGGTAGTCTTCACTCCAATATTTGAAGAATTTTCAAGGTAACTTTTTAAAGGCCAAAAATGAAGGATCGGAAAGTAAAGATTCGTTTGTTTATTTTCTTTATTCTCTGCCAATACAAATGAAAAGAGGTAGCTTAAATGAGGCCCAAAGGACACCTCCTGCATGATAGAGTTATTTGAAAAAAGTGTCATTTTCAATAGAATTATTTTTAAAAATCATTCATTAAATTCCATTTTTTAATCTTTTCTCAGTTTGATTTTGTCCATTCTTACATTTCAAATGTAGGTTAGCTCCTACTAAAAATACGTTGTTGTATTGCTTTGCTGAAATATTTGGGTTTGATGTTTGAAAAGCTTGACTAGACCTGACACTGTTTTGAACTACCAGCCTGAATCTCCATATTGCTTCAGTCTGAAGTACTTTGAGGAAGGTAGTAGCTCAAATGGCCTTCTGGGAGCAATGGATCTCATCTTATTTCTGACAAATTGATGAGAGCCTGATGGAAGGAATTTACCATCTAGTCTATTCTTATGATGGGCCCAGGTTCCGGCCAGGCTGGGAGCGTCTAAGCCCAGTGGCTTCTTTCTGCAGCAGCCCCTGAGTGGGAGCAGTGAGGCTGGGTATTGCCCACTGACGGCCTCTGCCGGGCGTTCTGGGAGTGCGGTAGATGAATCTCCCCTTCAGGGGAACTGGGTCTTATCTAGTCTGGGGATTTGTGATATCAGGAGGAATGATGTATTCATGAGACCAAAATAAAATCGACCTAGGAACACTGCCAAATTCTTCCTCTATCACTTATTCTCATACTAAGTCGGTCTGTCTTGCTTGCTGGGGAATTGCACAAATCTAAAACTGACCCTTTTCAGCACTTAGTGGAACCCAACGGCAAAGGAAAGAGGTTGTTAGGAGCACAATTTGCTCTGTACCAACCCACTAGCCGGCAATTATCAATCAGTGCGGTAGGGCTCCATTACCAGCACTGTGTGTGGAAAAGCCTCAGATCAGCTAAGACCAGGAAAATCAGAGGCAGAACTTAAATATGATATTTCCCCCAGAGTGCATAGTGCATGCCTTACTAGATGGTTGGAGAAAGGCTGGCAAAAGTACTCAGCCGGTGAGCAAGAAAGCAGACAGGCGTTTTCTGCGCGTTGACTCGCAGGAGGAGCCCTGTCCCGGGGAAAGGCGGGAGGGAGCCAGAGGGGACAGGGGACAGGGGGTGTGGGGAGTCCCTCACTGAGTGCACGATCCGGTGGCATTATTTGTTGGCCTGGCAGGTTTAGGCTGAGAAATGCACACTCAGCAGGGAAAGGGGAAGAGAGATTGGAGGGAGTTTTCTAAAAACAACACAGCTCAAGTCTCCCGCACGTGCCCCTTCGCTCACCCCGCCAAGGCGCAGACCGGTCAAAAGGGGCTCCCCGGGGCGAGCGCGGCGACCGGGTTCCCACTAGGAAGAAGGCGGGTATCTGTGACCCCAGGACGCCCCGGCCGCTGCTCCCACCCGGTTCCCCTTCTCTGTCAACCAGCCAGGTCCTGAGAGGCGCCTCTCCCTCTGAGCCTCGGACCGAGGTCGCTCGGGGTCACCCTAAATC
>NW_007727837.1:108059-109550 GCF_000696425.1 Galeopterus variegatus | reverse complement strand
TGCGTGTCACCGCGCCCAGCCGCGACCCCGGAGCGCGGAGCCCTCGCCGGGGACCCGCGCGCCTTGGGCTGCCTTTCTCCCTGCCCGCCCCCAGTTCTTTGGCCAAAACCTTTGACCAGAGTCTCCTTGCCAGCATTCCTAAAGCTCCTATGCCAGCTCTCTGCGCCAGGTAGGAATCAGGTTGTGCTTTAGCGGTGTGTATAGAAACATCCATTCCCAGAAGCTGCACGACCTTTTCACCTTCCCCACGAACTCCTTCGGAGGGCGTCCGTGGGCATTTATCCCCCTCCAGGGCCTGATCTGTGACCGCAACCTGTGTGTTCCCTGAAATGCCCTTGCTATTCACGTCTGCATACGCCTCCCGCAGCAGTTCCCGGAAAGCCCTCGGGGACGGAACTGGGGGGCATCCAGCAGACGGTGAGGACGCGCCAGCCGGGAGGCTGGGGTGGGCAGGAGCCCGGGGCTGGCGTGCCTGTGGCCGGGAGCGGGCACTGTGAGGGCTCTGCAAAGAGCACCCCGTCCCGCGCCACTCTTCTCCCTCCCTCGGGATGCACGGAAACAGGCGCCACCCGACCCCTAATTTCCAACTCTCCGCCCCCGCGCCCCCAACACCTGGCTCGGATGCAAGGCTGGGCGGGGTCGGGCGGCGGCCGCCCGCTGGCTGGAAGGCGCATCGCCTCCCACCCCCTGGTGTCCCTTCTGCCCCAGAGGAGAGGGCACCAAACCTCGGAAACAATGAGGGCCGCAGCGCGCGGAGGGCACCCGGGCGCGACTGATGCGGGGCAGGGAGGCCGTGTGGGGCTGCAGCCCGGCCTCGGCTTCACATGGCAGCGACCCTGCCGCCCCTCCAGCCCGGCCCTCCAGTCCCGACCTAGAGCGTCCAGGGGCGCCCGGCTGCTCCCGGCCACAAGTCTCAGGCTGGCACGGTGGGGAGTGGCCGGGGGCTGACCCAGCGCTTGGAGTTGGCGAGAAGCAGCAGCCACCTCCCGGGCGCCCCGCACGCCTCGGCGGCGGGATCGTCGCCTCCGCGAGCTCCCCCCACCTCCTCCCCCACCCCCCACCGGGGGTCCAGAGCGTGAACGCCGAGGAAGGCTAGACCCACCCCGTGGCCGGCATCGATGTCCCCCTCCTCAAACACACCGCCCCACGAGCCCTGGGCGCAGACCCCCAGCGCTGTCCTCCCGGTGGAGATCCCTGCAGCAGGGCCTCCGGGAGAGACAGACAGACGGACGGGGACCGCACGCCGAGGGAAACTTGTTCCTCCCCGTCTCCTGTCAGGCAATTACTGGCGAGCCTGTGCGGGGAGAGGGGAGGGAGGAAGCGAGGGAGGGCCCCGGCGGGGGAGGGGAGGACGGGGCGCAGTTGGTGAAAGTCCTCTGCCTCCCGCTCATCTCTTCATTGCTCGCGCCTCTCCTTCCCGCAGACACCCCTGACCGCCCCTGGGCGCCAGCTCCCGGCTCCAACGGGTCCACAGACAAGCCGGATCTCTCT
>NW_007727837.1:107327-107684 GCF_000696425.1 Galeopterus variegatus | reverse complement strand
CCCCCCACACACACGCTTTTTTTTGAGACATGGCCCGGGCAGTGGCTCCTGGAAGAGGAACAAGTGTGGGAAAAGGGAGAGGAAACCGGAGCTAAATGACAGGATGCGGGCGACTTGAGACACAAAAAGAGAAGCGTTCGTCTCGGCTCAAGGCATTGCCTGTCTGCTTTCCTTTCTCCGAGACGCGCCGAGGATTGCACGGCTCTCGGCGGAGTCGGAGCGCTTCGGGGCGTTCAGCGTCCCCTCTCGCTGTGTTGTCACCGCGCGTCCTCCACCTCCCGCGTCTGCCTGGAGATCCGGCGAAGGGAGAATGGAGACGGGGCTGCCGCTCCTCTGCGCCGCGCTCGTCCTCGCCCT
>NW_007727837.1:85890-107000 GCF_000696425.1 Galeopterus variegatus | reverse complement strand
TCCGGAGCCCGGGGTCTGCGTCCGTCCCCAGCCACGGGACTCGCGCTGAGCTGCCGGGGCGAACCGGGAATAGCCACCTCCCAGGCGGAGGAAACTTTTCTCTGGGCGGAGAACTAAAGAAATAAGACAGTCGGTTTGGGGCAGGAGGATTCAAGTCCTCCGGCTCCCGGCTGAAGTTGGTCGCCTGGCTGACGGGGTTTTGCCACCTCTGTTCCGAGACAGAGCTGCCGACCTTCCCCGATCAGCGCACCAATTATCTTAATAATGTTTCCTCCCAAAGGCAATTAGATGAGACTCCCTTTCAAAAATCTGATGGCTGCTGGAAGTTAATGAACACTTTACCGGGAGAACTTACTTCCTGGTTCTCCTGCAGCGCCCCTAAACTGTCTCCTCTGGTGAGTGACTGCAAGAGATAGTGGTTTGTGGGTTGAGGGAACTCCCTCCCCACCTTTGTCAATCGTCCCTGATCCGTGTGGAGTATGAATGAAAGTTACATAGTGTCAATACAGGGATCTGATATATATGCCCTGTAAGGCACTAGGATACCTGGAAATCCCTCACCGAGCTGCAGCTTCCACTCAGCTTTGAAAGCCACTCACTGTTAAGTAAGTGAAAGACTGTCCTGGGGTCTAAACAGCACCACGTAATCTAAATAAGGCGTTTTAAAATGTGATCTGGTTGTAGGCCTGTTTGACTTAACACTGTAAAGGAGGTGAAGTTAAGGGTATGAAGTGATCTTTACAGTAAGTTTTCAGCGATTATTATTAACTAACTATCAAATATTTACTTTTCTCTGGCTTAGATTTCAATCAAAGTAATCAGAAGAAAAGAATATCCGCTACTTAGTGTGGTATATTGTTTTAATAAGAGATCACAAGCTGAGGGGTTCATACCAAGAGGAATTTAAATCACATCTTTATGATGGAAGTTAATCTCTCTAATATGCTTTTTGATGTTTTGTGATTTAAGCAATGGATTTCCCCAACAGCTACCAAGCAGTGTTTTAAAAGATATGCTTGGAAGCAAAACACATGCAAAAAAAAAAAAAAATTGTGAATGTGGAATTCAATTTATTAATGAACCTGAGTTGGTGGCATCTTTCTAAAATCTGGCAGGGAATGAAATAAGCCTCCTCCAAATGAAAGAGCTCAAAATGGTTAGACTTTAGAAATTATAGTAACCTACCCGCCGTCCCCCACAACTCCTGAGATTAAATCCACAGTGGGGATGTTCACAGTCTGGATCTGAAACCTAATGCAAAGAGTTTTTAGACTTTAGGTTGTGAATGCCACAAATACACACATAGACACACACACACACACACACAAACACACGTATATTTCTTAATTTCTTTAGCAGAAATCTGGGGAATGCTGAGAATCTAAGCTTCAGTTGGTGAGCTCGCCTAGCTAAAGACATGTTGCTATGCTTGAAGTGACCAGAGCCAGTCAATGCCTCTGTAACTCAGCAGCACTCTTAAAGCCATGTCCACCTCCTCCGAGTACCAGTGTCTGCTAAATTAATTCATTAACCTTATTTAGGACTAATGGTCCAGAGTCATTAGAAATTGCTCTTTCTTAATCAACTGTTATAGAGATTTAACAGAGCCAGGGAGTCTAGCAGTCCACATTATCTTATTACACTGTCACTTTCTCAGAAGCCACAGATTAAAGAGCTCTGGTGTGGTACCAAGTCCACCTAAATGTTTTCTGAAGTGACTGTAGAGTGACTAGAACCAGTGCTGTTTTATTTCACTCCTCTAACAGATGCCAGACACTGCCATGATGTTTGTACAGAGCTGGAGGAGACTTAATGAGACAGGGTCACTTTCCAAGTTTTCTGCACATTTAAAATAATGCAGGAGTCTCAGTAGAATCACATAACAGAGTCCAATATGATCATTAACTGAGATTCTGAACTCCAGTTGCAACATCATTTCTTCTTGGCAAATCTTAAGCTTTTAAAAGCCAGAGCAAAGGAAACCAGTATAAGACTACCCTTAGCCTAAGAAACGAAGTCAGAAATATCTAGTGATTGAGAAAAACAATATAATTTATATTGTCTTCTTTTTAATTTATGGGAAATAATTTCTGTAATGCATGTAGCTTTATGCATTTTTGATGTGCACTTCATCTTTCATTTCCATTTGACCTGGTTTTCCTGAAATAAAATTCTGCAGATTTATAAATTCATGCTGAGAGCAAAGAATGCCATTCTCTTCCCACAGGGAATCTATTGGATGCAATATTAAAATCTATACATACCATTACTGAAAATTTGTAATTGATAGGCTTATATATTTCACTGCTTTCATACCTGTTCCTCTTACATAGTTTATGCACCAAATTTTTATTGCTCAAAATTAAGCATCAATAAATGTGGCAGCATTTCAGACTGAGGCTCTCTAGTATGAAGTTCATCGTAAAAAGTGACAATGAGAATCTATGCTGAACAATAAAGCAGCCCAGAGACTGGTTTATTTGGCCCTCAGTGAATCACCAGCATTTGAGGTTTTTGAAATGAAGGCTCAAAACTAGTTAGTTCACCTTTCCCAAAATGTGAGAATGTGGCTTACCATATGTGAAACCCAGGCCTTGGTGTGGTGGAGTTTTTTCTCCCCAACATTTAGGTAATTAGAATTAATGCTGTGTGGCTATTTATTTTTCTTTCTGCCCCATTGCTTTGATCTGATTTCCAAGGCTGAGCAACTTTACTGGGAAGAGTAAAGCAGAATTACTTCTGCTTCACCAAATATACTTTGTTCTCTGTTGATTTGGATCTCAAGAACAGAGATAACTCAAAATCACTTAGATTTATGGGAAGATAAAACAGCAACAACAAAAAAGGTTTGGCTTTAAGCCAATCAAAGTCTTGGAAGACAATCCCCACTGATCAATGACACAGACTAGGCTTATCATCAAAAGGCGACACAAAGAGTCGAACAGCACCTTTTAGTCACCTTCCACTTAGAACTTGCTACTTAATGTGATTACACTTCTTGGGGGATAATTAAGTCTAGCAGAAGCTCCCAGGGGACCATGTTAACATCAATTGAGGGGATTTAATGTTTTTAATGCTGGAAGACCTTTTTCTTGGGAAGGAACTTTGGGGGCAGAAGGGACCTCCTCTCAGATCTCAGGGTTTCTGCCTGAGCCAATCTTCCTGAGATCAAAGAGTGTTCCTTGGTGGAGTGTTGCTCTCAGTGCAGCCTGAAGGACTTGTGGGGACCTCTTGGAGTTTACTTTGAAAAGTTATGGCATATTTAATAACCGAGAATTTATATAGAATGCTAGATTACGAATTAGTTATCAGCGAAAGATCTATTAAAATGTTATTTTTATTGCAGATAAATGTGGCGATACTATAAAAATTGAGAGCCCCGGGTACCTTACGTCTCCTGGTTATCCTCATTCTTATCACCCAAGTGAAAAATGCGAATGGCTGATTCAAGCTCCGGACCCAAACCAGAGAATTATGATTAACTTCAACCCTCACTTTGATTTGGAGGACAGAGACTGCAAGTAAGTGAGAAGGCATTTGAACAGGGCGCCACAGCACCATCTAGTGGTCACGCGTGTCTATGGGGGAAGTCTGTGTGTACAATATAGGATATAAATGGATCCGGGAGGGATTCCAATCCAGGCCAGATCATGTGTCAATGGTATGGAAATCAAATTATGTTAAGCGATTTCTGAGTTCCCCAAACTCAGAAGATTATATTTAAACGTGCGATCTCTCATACCGTTTCCTTTTAACACTTCTGGTTTTGGAAATCTTTTGTTAAAAAATGTATGTGTATGTATCTCTTTTTTTTCTGGAAAGGGGAAGAGCTAGAAACCTAAACTCTCACTTGCATTTTTATTAAATATTGTGCATTCCTAACATACATTCCATCCACAGGTATGCACATTTTATAATTTAAAAATGCGCAGCACATTTTATAATTTAAGAACTGTATTCATCTTATTGAGTTTGATTTGAACAAGCAAATTGTCATTGAATAAAAATAAGAAATATAGGATAAGTCAGATGAGCTTCATGTAGTATATTAATGGTTGAAAGATTTATGGAAATGCTGGAAAATAAATATTAAGGCACAATGAATACAGTGAGAACTCAATATAAGTTTTGGTCATACAATCTCCTTCTATTGTTAAGTTACTAAGCATCAATTGATGCCAGATTTCATTATTATGAAGACATTCTCACTATAGAAACACTTTATTTCAAAGAACTGCTGTATAGACGTTGCTTTCCACAGTATGGAAAGTGTGTTTTCATATCACATGTAACAGTCTGCTTAGATCCAGGTTTGCTCTTCTCTTTTGACACTCAACAGATCACCTGGCCCTGTATTGCCCACATCATTCCACTTTGTCACCTGCAATTGGTATAGTCTCCAAAGTCTTAAACCTGAATATTGATCTTTTATGAAGTTCATATGTATGTGAATAGTATTACCAAAGGAAAATAGTACATTTAAATCTCAATTCTAAAGTGTTTCTCAGGTACCAATACGTTTTCCCAAGTTTTAAAATGGGTCAGTTTGATATAATTGTGCACAATGTCTAATAGACTACTACGTCCATTGGACATAAACATTACTATGCAGGCATACTTATTGTTAAAAATGTTCTATTTGCATGCAATTAGTTCTTTTAGAGAAGAAAAGATTAATATGAAAATGTTCCCACCTGTACAAATACTCAACAACCTTTTGAGTTGGTGTAGTAAACTAGTTTTCCATGTTCAGGAAAATTAGGTCATCTGGTTAATTCAACATTTTGGTGCCCAGAGAATTAGCCATAAATCCATAGATTGATGATCAGTTTCCAAATAATCAATGCAATAAAAATATGCCAATAAAATTGTGCCAATTCCAGTTTAATCTTTGTTCTATGATTCAGAAGTGCTTCAGGGCATTGTCTTGTGTGGAAGTTGCCATTAATAGAGTGTTTCAGTGACTGCTAGGAAACAGAAAGTTTTGTGTTTTTTTGGCTAATATTCTTTATGGTGATTTTTAGTGTCAGTCACCTAGACAACCTGGAGACTTGTTCTCTATCTTATTTATTTATTCATTCATTCATTCATTCATTCATTCATTCATTCATTCATTCATTCATTCATTTATCTATCTATTTACTGTTGCTATTTGACAATGCTTAAACTGCTATAGGAAATATTTTTAAGAAACTCTTGTAAAACATACTCAAATAATAACAGTATTCCAAGAAAATAAGATGCTATTAGATTTCAATAAACTCATGTTTGCTAATCCGTGATCTGGAAATCACGACCATGCATATGTATAATAAAACAGTTAAAACATAGTTACTAGAAGTGTTATGCTGGTAAATGTTTAACAGGCTCTTAGGAGGGGGTGGGTCAGGTCCTGATTTGTAACATTTTCCAATTTACATGGTGTAAATACTTCCACCGTGGCTGATTTCAAACTACTCATGTGATGTAACTGTGCACAGACTTGGAAAGATATGTGCACCATTGGTTCTTTTAAGCTGGTGTGAGCTCCAGCACACAACTGGAGTAGAAGTTTAAGAAGCGAAGCCAGTTGAGTGATTTAATAGGCGTAAAGTGCTTACAACAGTGTCTGGCACATAGTAAACCTTAAATAATTGTCATAAAATGGTGTGAGGTAGGGTATGGTGGGACTGAAGGAGCACCTTTTTAGTTACTTTTTCTTTTTTAAAGTTAAGATAAAGGATGACTGTAATCTACAGAAAGACAATTTTAGGGATATCAGCAAGGTAGTCAAGAAACTGATATGACCAATAAGATTGTTTCCATAAAAATCTTAGGATGATGAGGGTTTGCTTGTTTGATTGTTTGTTTAATGCTGCAGAGTAGATTTCTTACTTGTTGCAACTGAGACTTTGTTCTCTGTGAAGGTGCCATCTCCTGGCCAGCCTTGAAAGGCTGCTATATTTTGCCTGATAAAGTCAATGGAGATGAAGCCCATGGAAGATATCTTTGTGCCCTGTTTTGAAGCATTGCTATCTGATCTTTTTAATCAATGAAAATAATCCCCAAAAGATTTAGGAAGACCAAAGTAAGACATTGCCTTCGCTATCATTCCAGGCTGATACACATGAATCCTGGTCATCGTTGAAGGTTGCAGTTGAGATTCTACAAATGTGGCACAATTCTGACCTCCTTTTGTAAAGGCTGTGAAAAGAATCCAAGCTTTAAAATCTATAGGTGGTTAGAATTCCCTAGAAAAATGGAAGATACCAAAAACTCTTCAAAGAAGAAATTCATAGGTTTCGAAGTTTGTATTAGATGCTCAAAAAGATAGTTTTGGCTTTGCTTGGTGCTTGTTTTGTAATTTATATTAGGCTATTTTAAAAAGTGGATTTGAGATGACACAAAACTAGGTATATAAAACCACATTCAGAGAGCTGGTAAACTTTATGTTATCGCTTCTATAAGGAATAAGATGTTCACCTTATTTGAGATATTTAATATTATTCCCTGTTTCAACTATATTGTACATCTAATGGTAGTAAAAAATACTTGGTGTATTGATGTCATAGGGTTTTGGGTAGGATAAAAATGTAGTGGGTACGAAAGCCCTTTGAACAGTTTAAAATTCTTCTCACAATAAGTTATCATTATTATTATGATATCTTTAACAACTCGATGATTGTTAAAACATTTGGATATATAAAACTAACTGTACGTCAAACTAAATATACTGATCTAGTAATAGAATGATCCACGTATAATACACGCTGCCTTTTGACTTGAAATTGTCAATATTTGTGCAGTTAACTTTCACCATGAGAAAGCTCAAAAAGTCGATTTCTTAATACGTTTGCTTATTGAGAAACATTATTGAGACTCAAGTAAACAATTTTCTTTTGTAAGATGTAGGGATGAATCAGTAATTAAATAGACCAGTCAAATAGTTCTGGTAGGAAAAATGTTTTTAATTTAGATTTTTATCATTTTATTTATAATTAGATGAAAACATTATTTCATAATTTTAGTAATACAATATGCAGTCTCAATTTTTCATGTGAATAGCACCAAGACTGACCCAGTTCATGAGTAAACTATGGACCATAGTTTACAAAATAGGTGTTAAGTTTTTACAGTGGCTATAGGGGTGGGGGGATTTCCTTAGGAAAAATAAATGTGTAAGTTGTGCCCTAAAGTTTTTAAATGCAACAATCTGTGTTTATGCTACCACTGAATCCGGTTTCATTACAAATAAGCATCAAAATCATAATACTTCAGTTCTTTTACCTAATGAGGTATGGTATAAGTTAATTAGTTAATAGAGCAGTAGAGCATCTCAGGACTAACACAGGGCTAGGATTTCTAGGTAGATACATTCATGGTTTTATTGTTATGTTGATATAAGAAAGGAGGCTAAAGAATATTTTGAAAAAAGAAGGTGTTAAGGGAATGGAAGGAATGATGATTTCTCTTTCTTTGCACCAGCAAGATCCTGCATGCTTCTAATTGTTGAAGCACACAGTTAAAAGTAGAAAAGAAAGACCAGCTGAGAAAGAAATGTTCATTGTACATTGTAAATGGTTTTCAATGGTTTAAATATATACACTGTACAAGTTAGATCTTGCTCCACTAAAGTTTTCTTTAGTGGTAAGGCAGACATCTTGGATCTCATAAAATTTTATATCTGTATAATAAACAAGAATGTCATTGATACAGTAGTTAGAATTTATGCAACTTTTCCAGTTTCCCAGCAATGCAAACTATCAGCATGATAATTTATAATGGTTTGTGACAAATACTGCTGTGCAAAGAGGTGTGTGGTTACATTCAGATCAGATGTCGTCACCTGGGGAGCAATAAAAATTTCACAGACATTGGGTTAAAAACATTAAGAAAATGAATGTGAAATTCCAGAAAAAGAGTCTGAAAAGTTGGTAGTGTTGCGGGGAGAGAGCCCAATAGTGGTTTTCTTACTGACAAGATCCTGACTTCAATGCGTGATTTGACTATGCTGTTTCATAATACAGCATAGACGCTTTTCTGTCTATAATTTAGATTTGTAATCTCTTCTTTGCGTAACCAAGAATAGGTGTGTTTTTCCTAATTTAATGCAGTCAAAGGAAGTTTTCACTTATGCAACTTCAGATGAAATTTAATCACAGTAAAATTAAAATTAAATAGAGATGATTTTCAAGTTTTGGAATTTTGTTGGAATAAGTCACACAATGTTTCTTTAATGCCATTTTAAAAATTATCGAAGCTCTTACAAACTTCAAAACACTGCTAATTTCATTAATTTTCATAGAATATAAACTCACTGAATGAAAATTAATTTGCCCTTAGTTTCTCAAATCTGATTATTTCTGAAAATTAATTATACAGTGGCCACTTAGTAATTTATTAGCAATTTTTGGAATATAAGTTTCGTTTAGGTTTCCTTGAGTAATGTTCTCTGTTTTGATCATTTTGTTTAGCATGGATTTTTTGCATTAATTTCGAATTTTTAAAAACATTGCATTAAAGTAGTATTTAATCTCAATTACTTTTTATTTTTAGATTTTTATTTTTGGCTTTTTTTGTCTAAAGCAAGTGCCTCACTCTAGTCTTGTGTTTTAGAGCATCACTTAGACTAAAACAAATTCCTTGTTTTGTGAAAAACAGTGGGTATTTTAAGCCAAAATGCTTCTCCATTTTCTATATGAAATATAGAAATATAGATATTCTTAATTAAAGTATAATATATATTTAGAAAAATATGCAACCTAAGTGTAAAATTTGATAAAATTTTGCAAGATGAGCACATCCACGTAACCAATCCAGGAGCAGAAATTTCCAATTTCCTAGAAGCCCCGTGATGTCCATTTTCAGTCACTAACCTTTGCCCTTGAGGGCAACGGCTGTCCTAACTCATGTGGTTCCATTCCTACAAATTTCAAAATCAGACAAAATTAAACTACAGTCTTAGAAGTCTATATTTACTATCCTTTGAATTTAGACAGTGATAGAGACTCTTTGGAGTGGCGATAGAAAAATACAAGGGGACTTCAAAAAGTTCGTGGAAAAATAGAATTAAAAGATAACACAAATCTTTCCAATCTAATCAAAAAGCAGAGTCCTACAGAAGCATTTTCTAATTTTTTTTCAGTGGCTACTGGAAAAGTATCTGTCTGTGTTTCATATACTATACTTACGTTAAAAGAGACACAAAGTTTTCAGTCTGGAGCCTGATTTATGTGCAAAGCAAATTCAGAAAAATCTTCCTTTGCTTCATTTTTCCTCATCGTTTCATTCCTGATTTTGATGTCAGGTGACTTCCCAATATGGGCAGTGTGAGAGGCACCACCCCAAGCTCAAACTCAAGTCAGTTATAAAATTATTGGGTGGGTGAGAACAAACCCTTCCCAGAACAATAGCTGGCGATGTGTCACTGCCACCTGCAACATCATTGGTCACAGTCAGGCAGATAATTATCTACTTTCTTCCTTTTGTTTTTTTTCCCCCCCATTAGCACTGATTTAATTTGAACAGAACCCAATGTGTTTAATAAAATTAATTTTCTTTGTTATTTCTTACTATAAGCAATCACATTTGATGGTAATGAATTTTGAGTATTACGAGGTTGTCTTGTGTTAGGCATATCTGTCATTTAAAAGAAGCAACCTTTATGAGAAGCTAAAGGAGGTTAGTTGAAATCTTTTCAAATTGAATCAACATGTGCATAGCATTTCCAACCAGATTTCACTTTGGGGAGCAGGCACTTAAGAATCCATCCAAGTGAAACATATGCCTTCAGCCGGCATGCATACTCTCATCTCCTTTCTCTCCAGCATAAAACTTGATACTTGCATGCATGCTGACATGCAGAAGCACACACACACAAACACATATGTGCATGTAAAAGAGGCTGAAAAATAAACTAATTGCAGTGGTGTAATCAACAAGGCTGGTAATTAAGCCTAAAGAACAAGAGACAACATTAGTGTTCGGATCAGGTTCCAAATGCGTCTTAATTGGGTGTTTGTAATCAATCCTGATTGTAAGAGTCAGTGACTTGGCAGTACGGAGCACCTCAAAAGAAGGTTTCTCCTGCTATTGTCTGGGTGACTGGCCCGTGTCTAGTATCTAGGTCAGTTAGTGCTGTGTCATGGTTGAAATCATTCAGTCTTTGCATAGCTTAGAAAGTGAAGTACGTTCATTCAGAGCTCTACCTAATTCTGTGGAAGAGCAGACAGAAAAACAAAACAACACCATCTTTTGGCTTTTTTCCACTCAATTCCTTTAAAAAGTTCAAGTTCACTGAGCAGAACTTTTGTCTTATAATCTGGTTTTCCTCCTCATTAAATTGCTAGATCTTATTTGGTCAACATGATTTTTCTCCTTTAATTTAAATAATCATAGAGTGGAAAGGAACGGTTATGGCTGGTTCTTACTTTGGGGTCCTCAATTTGTGGCCGCCATGGCGCCAAGCACGCCATGCACATGATCTCACTTAATTTTTCTATCATCCCCATTTTACAGATGACAGCCCTGAGGCTTGGAGAAGTTGAGTTAACAGAGCCCAAACGCTCAGGCTGCATGAAATGTCTTTCCACCTTGGTGATCGAAATCACACTTGTGATGTGCCATTGGAATAAGAAAATTCTTATGAAATGTTGCCAACTTAGTTTTTATTCAAGCAGCCATTCTCTTCTATGAACTACCTCACACAAAGGTTTATATATAAACCAACCGATGAAAAACAAGTTTAATTTTTAAACTTTCAGTTTACACTAACAACTTGAGAAATCCGTGCACAGAAACTTCTAACCAATTGGTGATTTTCCACTCAATCGAAACTCATCTTAACTTAGGAATGGAAATATTGAGAGGTAAATATCTAAATTCTGGTCCTTTTGGTTAATGGAGTTTGAAACACAAAGCACATAGAAATGCAATATTTATTTGAAGCCTGACAACCAGGCAACACACGGGTTCGATTTATGCAATTGTTTAAAAGGACATATGAGATACCAGCTGTGTCCAGTGCTTAGTCTCAGGCCCAGAAGTAAGAAGGCTGTATTCCCTTCCAGACACTGGTCATTTACTTAATCTCAGGCAAATGTCAGGAAAGTGTTTCTCTCCCGCAGTTCCCCTATTCATAAAATTTTGATAATTGTATTTGCCACAGTGGCCCCGTAAGAGTTACAGGGAGAATGTTTGCTCAGGCACTGGGTTCCTATGAGAAACAGAAGAGTGTTTTTTGAAAAGAAACAGATGCTCCCGAGCATTTTGTTTTTATCTGGGCAGATACTTTGTACAAGCAGCCGACCAGGTTGGAGGTGACTGCTTGCAGCTTCTGTGATAGATTGGCATGACACGGAGAGGGCTTCCAGTCCAGGGCTGAAAGAGGATGCTAAATGTCTCTTTATTCAAGTTCTTAGATTTTTTTACAACATCCAGAGATCAGTCAGTATAGTCACGATTCCAAGTCCTTGTCTGACTCTCCAACCAATGGCTGCTGTGAGCAGGGCTGCTATATTATATAAGATATAGGCAATCAGTGAAATGGCATGGGAAAAAAATGAATGTGGTCAAAATCTTCAAAAAATTTAGAGATAACCTCAAAAAATTTAAACGCACTAAGTTCTCAAATTTAAAGAAAAAAGAACACACTCTTGACTCAAAAATAAAAAGGACACAAAGCTTTCACAAACTTGGTAGCACTGAGGCTGACTTGGTCTGACAAGGGATTAGGTTGTTTTTAGACGTAGTAACCCCTGGCTAAATTAGATCGCTGCATTACCTTTTTAAATCTTGGTTCAAACTTGTCTGTATATTTTTGAATATATTGAGAAAGTGGAAGTTTATTTGTTAACAAATTAGGTCACGAAAAAGATGATTAAGATAAATTTAAATTTTAAATTTCTAGATCAAGCCACTCTTTTGGGAAAATGGCAGCTAGTAAAAATGACAAATCCCAATTCATTGGACAGTCTGCCATCTCTCTCCCCTAACACTCTACCTACACTTCTAACACCTGTCTGTAGTTTCTTCCTTGTAACTATATAGGTAAGGGTTTGTCTCCGCATTGGGTGGTGAACTCCACGATGGCAGAAACCATGTCCTACTTATATTTTACCCTCCACAATCCAACAGAATGCTTTGCACATAATAGGCACTAGTTTATTTAAACTAAACAGCTAGCACCTTTTTTTTTTTTCTTTTTGTCTTTTTTCATGTCCGGCAACGGGATCGCAACCCTCGGTGTCGCGCCCATACCGGGACCGGCAATGGGATCGCAACCCTCGGTGTTGCGCCTGCACCGTGCTCAGCCAGTGAGCGGGAACCGGTCTCCACATGGGATTCGAACCCTCGGCGGGAGCACCACCGCACTCCCAAGCAGCGCACTCTCCAGTGCGCCACCGGGCCGGCCCAAACAGCTAGCACCTTTATTGAGATTGAAATCTGGTTTATAAAGAGTAGAGGTGAAAAAGCACAGTGTTTTCTTGAGTAGGGTCTGTGGTTCACAGTAGGCAATATGGAGGGGAGTTGGAGCCCAGCCAAACTGGGTGGAGAGAGAGGGAAGGGGCAATTTTGATAACTGCTCAAGTGGGTGGTCAGTCTGAATGGCAGCCTCTCTTGGAAAGGATTTATGGCAGTCACTTCCTGGAAGCAGAGGTGGTGGCTGCTTTTCTGCATTCCAGGAATCTGGCCAGATCCACCCCCTCCGCCCTCTTCCTCCCTCTAGCCTAGTCAGAGGCATCGGGACTTGAATTTTGGAGCCTCCAATTCCCAGCAGCACAGGTAGGGGTTACAGATCATCTGGAGAGGGACAGAGCAGCAGAAGCAGGCTTTTTACCCAGTCACAGCATGCCCCTGTCCTCCATCGTGTGTACTGTGGGACCAGGTTGCCAAGCTTAACTCCATGCTTGGAGCCTATTTGAGTCTTAGCTCTGCTAGAGCTCCTTGCAGCACCAAAACTGTGCTAGCAGCCTCTTCACTTCTACAAGGAGTAGCCCATAATTTTATTTTTCAAGGAGGGGTGACACTAGGCTGAGGGAAGAGTGAGGTTATTTTAGCACTGATGGAAATTTTCTTTTCTTTTTTTTTTTTTTTTTTAAAGATGACCAGTAAGGGGATCTTAACCCTTGACTTGGTGTTGTCAGCACCACACTCAGCCAGTGAGCGAACCGGCCATCCCTATGTGGGATCCGAACCCGGGGCCTTGGTGTTATTAGCACTGCACTCTACCAAGTGAGCCACGGGCCGGCCCGAAATTTTCTTTTCTCTAAGGAAAAAAGTTTTGTTTTCCTTTCCCTTTATTCCAATGCCAGATTCTTGGTCCGTGGCTGGGGACACTATGGAGTAACTATTCGGATATATAGGATCAGACTTTCAAGACACATCCTCATTTCCGTCTTCTGCCTTATGTGTGTACTGGCTCATTAACATGAGCTGGGGGTTTCTGATTGTCAGGGGACTGTGTTAGTGGCTCCCTGTGAAAAAGGGCTCTGGTGAGAATTAGGGATGTGGCTATATAATTGCACCTCTGCCATTCATTCCCATCTGTGAGACAGGAGACAGGTCAGCTGGGCTGGCTCATGATATATGAACGGCTTGATTATGGCACCGTTAATACTGCAGCTCTGACAGTGTTAACAAGTGCAGCTCAGGAAGACATAACAATGACCAGGTTGCCTACATCAGGGTCTGGTTGAGTAACATTACCCAGACACAGCTTCAATTTTGGAAAAAAAAAATGCTTTCTTTCCTCTACCTATCTCAGTAATGCAGTGTTGATGAGCTAATGTAAGTGGAAGTATCTTATGAATACAAGGGAAATATGTTAAATAAAGCCTAGGTATTACTATAACAGGAAGGGCATCCGTAGGTTTTGTTCCTTAAAATAAGTTCAGACTGTAAACAATAACGTCTGCATCCTTAGGAGGAGATGCTTATAAATATTACAAAAGCACTGCACATTTCCACAACAGAGATAGTATCTCATGCTCAGCGTTCATTCAGCCAAAGAGAATTTCTTTTTTTTTTTTTTTTTCCTTTTTGTCTTTTTTCGTGTCCGGCAACGGATCGCAACCCTCAGTGTGACGCCCGTACCAGACCAGGACCGGCAACGGGATCGCACCCCTCAGTGTTGCTCCCGCACCTCGCTCAGCCAGTGAGCGGCCGGGCTGTATGTGGGATCCGAACCCTCGGCGGGAGCACCGCTGTGCTTCCCAAGCGGCGCACTGTAGCAGTGTGCCACCAGGCCGGCCCAGCCAAAGAGAATTTCTTTTTTTTTTTTTTTTTCCTTTTTGTCTTTTTTCGTGTCCGGAAACCGATCGCAACCCTCAGTGTGACGCCCGTACCAGACCAGGACCGGCAACGGGATCGCACCCCTCAGTGTTGCTCCCGCACCTCGCTCAGCCAGTGAGCGGCCGGGCTGTATGTGGGATCCGAACCCTCGGCGGGAGCACCGCTGTGCTTCCCAAGCGGCGCACTGTAGCAGTGTGCCACCAGGCCGGCCCAGCCAAAGAGAATTTCTGAATGTCCTTCTAATGTTACGTGTGTTACAGCTGCAGTCCTCTAAAAGTCTAGATGGGTGGAGTTTCTGGGAAATATCATAGAAGATGCTGTCTCAGTGTCACAAACTTGATGATAATAGCACTGATGGCTTTAAAAAATTGATTTTTTTCCCATGTGTGCCTGAGGACTTTTGTAAATATGTGCAGTACATTCAGACCGTAAACAAACCCATACTTAAATAGCAAAGCTGGGGTCAACAGCACTGTGGTTGTTACAGCGGGATGCCAGCCCTTCCCAATCAACAGGATAGTGCCGTTATGTTCATTTCCAAGAAAGGGGAAACTACGTGGATTTTTAAACATAAATTCATGAGACTAGCAGCTGGGAAATAAATTTTAAAATGATGCTTCATTCCATTCTTGTCCCCTTTTTTCTATTTCTAGTAACCCCAGTCTGGTCCTTTACCCTTGCCCTTCCCTGATTTCTGGTTGTGACAGATTCCCCAATAGCAGGGGTGGGGGGAAGGTGGGGGACGGAGATTTCTCAGTGACAATGCAGAAGAGCATGTTTGCAGGAAAGGCCTTGGAATCATGGTAGAGGTTACCGATCCAGTTCCCTCTCCTCACCTCACCCGCATGACTGGCCTTATGTGATATAAATAATATCTGCAGCCTTTCAAAAGTACTCTCAGCCTTTTTTCGTTTGAAACAGCTACAGGCTTGGCTGGGAGATCCAGCAGAAGGGACTTGCTTTCCTTTTTGTGGGGCCATTGTGGGCCCCCATGGGTCAAATGGATTCTGCAGGACCTTTCTCTTTAGGAGTAAGAGAAATCCTCCTTGGGCCTTGTCACCCTTCAAACAAATATTTCATTTCTCTATCTCTTTCCTATTACTACCAAGGGTATTGGAAGGGTTGACTGCAATCCAGAACTCCACTTTCTCATTAAACCCTCTTCAGCATAGTTTCCATCCCCTCCAGTTGACTGCAACTGCTTGTTCAAATGTTATGCTCTAGTTTCTGTCCTGAGGCTCCAAACCATTGATATTTCTTGGCTGTATTTTTTTCAAGCCTTGTACATTAGACACAACTGGCTGCTCCCTACGTGTTGGAACTTTCTTCTCGCCTGCATCTCCTGGTGTAGGGCTATCTTGGTCTCCTCACTTCTCTGACCACTTCTCTTTTTTTCTTCCTTTTCTCCACCACCTCCACAATATAGGCATTTACCAAGGTTTGCTCCAGATCTCTTCTCTTTGGATAAACTTTTTGATCTTGGCCACTTGGCTCAGATAATACCCATGTTTCTGGCCAGCCCTAGATCTGATCTAAGTGTTGGACTCAAACTTCCAAATTCTTTCTGGATGAAGTTGACTCTTTAGATCAGTGATCATCTCCACAAGTAAGAAATCAAACTTTGCATTTTCCCGTGCAAATGACTCTTTCTCTGCTGGTTCCTTCATTTCCTTTTTATCCAAATTTGAAACTCTGGAACATCTCTTGATTCAAATGTAGTCAGTTTAAAGGCCTCTAGATTACAGACTTGCAATGTCTCTCTCACCTTTTCTGTTACATTGCTGCTGCTACCACCCACATTCTAACACTTTTTAATCTGTCTCTGGTGCTATTGCACTGACCTCCTAAAGGGGCTTTCCTCCTCCTGCGCTCTGCTTGGAAACACTTAAGAGAATCCATTTCTTCCTCGCTTCTGTCTGCCTCTCAGCCTTCCCCAGTGCAGCTCACATCTGTCTCTTTGCCCTTATCTCCTGTGGGTTTCCTAGACCTTCTAGCTAAAATGGTCACCTTGTAGCTCTTCAAACTCACCCCTGCTTTCCCAGGTGTATGAAGGGTAAATGCCCTTTGCATACTTGCATCTCTCTGTCAAAATGAAATGATTCTTCCTTCATAAAGCCACCTTTAATGACCAACTACCAATTAAATGTAGCCTTCCTCTGCCCTATGACACCCCCGAGAATTGTGTTTATGCATCATTCATGCTTATGATATTCCATATTGTGTCATAATCACTCATATTCTTCTATTTACCCACTAGATCATAGGGTATTTATGAACAGGGACTGGTGTTGTTTTCTACCACTCGCAGAGCCTTGCATAGTGCTTTGCCTATAGTAGATGCTCAATGAATATTTGCTGAATTGAGCTGACCAAGTGACATCCAACATGTCTTTTCCAGCACAGGAAGACCAAGTCGGCTGGCTTGGAGCAAAGGTTTAACTTAATCAGACTATAAAAATGCACACTTGTACTTTTCATTTACATGGTAAACCCTCCATTTTCCTGGGTAGTGGAATCAGACTTACATTTTTTCTCTAAAAACCTCTATTTTTAAAAACCTGAACTTTTACATATGAGTAACTTGAGCTAAATCCCCCAAAAATATGCAGAGATAGTGCATGCCTGAAAGCTTTTCTTTCTGTCTCACATTTGTCTCCATAATCTGTTTTGGAGTTAGAGGCATAAGTTGTATTAACATTGTAGGCATATGTCCTGGTTGCTGAGTGTTTTCTGACATCTGCACAACTCTTGGGACTTTGTGTCACAATTCTGTAAACTTTGTCTATTGTATATTCATATCTGGGCTCATGTCCAAACCACCTTTACATAAATTCTACACAAATAATTTAGAGCCTTCTTCCTTTCCAGCTGGCAACCCCAATAAATGCGCACGTTAACTTCATAGCAGGCTTGCCCGGGAAGGTGTGCAAAGTGAACTTCTCTGTTAGGGAAGTGAACATCGGATGCATTCCTTGCAGAATGGTGTAAATGTGTTAGTCTACACCACCAGAAAAATAATAAGCCCCATGTCCTCGATAAAGACTACCTGGACAAGTGCTACCCAGGGGTGGCCTTGGTGGGGCGTTTTTTGAGGTGGGCTGTGAGGGATTTCTGCTCCTCCCCTGGCTGTCACCTCTTCCATCACAGTAGTGTTTCCTACGTGTTTCTTAAGGCCGTGTGGCACATTGGGCTAGTGGCAGCCCAAGAGGAAGAGGCAAATGTGTAGCAGGTGCACAACTGCACCTGCAGCAACAAGGAACACCCCCCCCACCACCACCACCACCAACAGCCACCACAGCTAGTTGTTGTGTTTCTTACCAGCTCTCCAACGTCACTATCTACACCTAGTTTTCTGGGGTATTTTCAAATGTTTCTGCTGTCTGTCTATTGTAGAAACAAGGGGATAGTGCTCCCTCATTCTCACATGCCTAGTTTATCTGCACCCACAGAACAGACAGAAGATAAGCTCTCGCATTTTCGCAGGGATGAAAGATCAGCAGGGCAGAGGCAGCTGCATCCCCTCATCGTACCCTCAGCTTATTCTGCTCTGTGCCAGCCCTGTGTGGACCGTGCACATTGTTATCTTGAGAAACTTGCTTAGTGAGTGGCATGGCCTTCCTGTGTGATGCCTGCAGGTACCTATTATGATCCAGAGTTCTCCAAGTCACTTGGCCTCTAATTAGCTGTGGGCTCGACTGTTTCATCTTTCAGGGCCTTCGTTTCCTCGTCTGTGAAATGAAAGGCATGGGTTCTGCTCTTGAAGCCCTTTTGGCTCTAATATAATAGCATTCTATTTCTCCAGGTAAACTCTCTGCTGTCAAGCACATTCCAAAGATGTCTTTTCTGATGGTTTAGCCTTGCCCGATCCCTGGGCCTTTCTCTGGCCTTTGACGAGCTCTCTGCTCCTCCCTCACCCCCAGCAGGTAAACTCTCTGCTGTCAAGCACATTCCAAAGATGTCTTTTCTGATGGTTTAGCCTTGCCTGATCCCTGGGCCTTTCTCTGGCCTTTGACGAGCTCTCTGCTCCTCCCTCACCCCCAGCTTTCCCTTTCTTCTCTTTTTCCTAGATCTAAGCTGCTACTCCAGCCCAGCCCAGACCCCCATGCCTTTTGCAACACAGTCTTCATACCCCTCCTTCACTGAGACACATATGGTATGTCAGTCTTCTACCTAAATTGTATTGGACATTTTCAACTCTATTTTGGCAAAATTTATTCTAAGAATTGTCCACTTTTTCACCTAGACCGTAATCATATCCACAAAAAGATATGAGAGTATTTCAAAAGTTCCTGGAGAAATGAAATTAAAAGGTAATCTGAATCTTTCCATGAACTTATTGAAGATCCCTCGATTGTATTTAATCAATTATTTAAAAGAACTGGGAATGTGGTCCTCAGAAATTCTCACTTACTGTTCTGCTCTTGCTGAAGATAACGTTTGCTGTCAGTGGAAATTTTTGTAGGAATGAGTGGTTTGGTCTTGAAACCAGATGAGCTGCAAGCCATGTCTGAGGTGATCTTTAGCCGCTGTTGATATCCTGAGCATGTTAACCTAAACTTGGATTTGATCGCTAACCCAAAAGCAGCTTCCACCTTATCTTGCTGTGCAGCATAGCTTGTTAAAATTAGATTGTAAAGAATAGGAATTACATTGATAAAAAATACAAGGGAGTGACAACAGTGATTTTGTTAATGAGTCCACCTCACACTTGATATCTCAAAGACAGTGTAAGCGACGTAATAAGCTATGTATCTATTTGTAAAACAGTCTCAAATTAAGGAGCTTGTTCAGATGCCATTGTAAAAATAATTTTCTGAAATTGTGGTCTATCAACAGGAGATAAGATGGCACTTTGTTGTCGCCTGCTGAGGCCCATTATGAATATTCTATTTCAGAAGCAAATCACACTATAAATACAATGTTCAGATTCATTTATTCCCACAATAGCATTTTTGCAAAGGTGCAATTTCATAATTTGACTTAGCATGGATAGCATATCATCATTTCATGGTTCTTTATCACCACTGGTTAATTCACACATCCTTGGGAAATTGTGTATTTGTACCAGACCCATTTTAAAGTGAAATAACCAAAATGTATAAAGATAAAGCAACTTGTCAAAGGCTACACAATGACAGATATGTGTTTAAAAACACGTCGTCCTTCTAAGTGTGTTCTTCACACATCTGACTAGGCACTTCTGAACAATTTAGACATAGATTTGTTACCAATGAAAATTAGAAACTTGGTTTAAAAAAATGCAGTTCCTTTAAGATGCAAATATAAACAGGGCCTGAAATGAATAAATGTTAATTATACTTTTTTTCTCTATTTGGTCTTCCTGAGCCCTATTTTTGTTAAAGCAAATAATTAACAGTGGACTAACATCTAAATTTATTTAGCTAATTCCCAGCATTAATTGGAAAATGTCTAGTATTTCTAAACACTGGGATAAAAAAAGAATTTGAACTGTCAAAAAAATATTTTTGTCAATACATCTTTCCTGAGACTAACTTTGAGACTTAAACTATTTATGTTTCTTATCAACGTTGTTTAAGCATTTGCTTTGCATATTGAATATTATACAAACCTTGAGATTGATGGTAAACATAAGTTCACTGCATACTTAGAAAAAAAAATACCTGGTAATAAATTCAGAACTCACAAACTTGGAAATTGGGGGACAGTCAGGCAATTTCTTATACATTGCTTCTTTGTACACCAAAATTCTTCCTCTGAAAACTTCAACTGTTGCATACTACCTCATTCATTCATTTATTCAATAAATATTTATTGACCAACTAGTATGTGCTGATCACTGTTTCAGTGATAGAGCAGTGAGCAAAACAGATATCTTTCCCCGCCCTCATGGTATTTCTATTCTAGAAAGACACTGATTAACCGAGACCTGCTCCTTAAGGAGCTGTCCCTTGTGCTGCCTCCACCCGCTTCCAGCTTTCTGATCCTCATTATCTCCCCCTGCAGGTTCCAAGGGAGGCCCACTTGGGACCTGGATCTTGCTCTAAACAAGATGCAGATAAAAAACGTCTGGCTGAGGCAATTGTTGGCTGGGCATCAAGTGTGTTCCCGGTTGTTGGTGCTCTGACTGTAACCCTCTGGGCTTCTAGACCCTCTGTGATTCATCAGCTGGCCTACTCTGGTTTCCCAAGTTCACTCAATCCCTGAACCCTGGATACTTGACCAGCATATGCCTGTTCTCCACATAAGACACTCAATGGCTAGTTCTAACTTCAGTCCTTGACTTCTTTGCCTGTAATTATAGGTTCCACTCAATCTCCTTTCACTGTCTAAAGTACTGTGCCCCCTGCTCCACAGTGACAGGACTTATGTCATAATGGGGGACTGAACAAAGTCACCGATGGCTTTTTGCAGGTTGTTTGTAGTCTCAGCAGCCATTTCACTGGCTCTTCCAGTGGCACAAATTAAACAGACAAGATAAAAATAAACTTTAGAAAATCTTTTCACTCCCATATCCCAAGCCAGGGCATAAAAATAATAATCGTTCAAAAAACACTAATGACTAAATCAATGAGAGATCTTTTCATCCCCTCTTCATCTCTTTGCACTGAAGGCTCCCCTGCAGGTGACAAACAGCAGTAGAACTAGAAAAAAATACATATCCTCAAGGAAACATGCAAGAACTTGAACAGTCATAAAATTTGACGGAGGTAGAGACTGGGATGTTCATGATTATAGGATGTCTCCATAACATACCTAGTGAAAAAGTGTCTGCCAATAACATACCTAGTGAAAAAGCAAGACAGTAGATCCCATTTCAGACATTTGGAGATGCTTTCAAACATTTTAGGTAGAGATGC
>NW_007727837.1:83316-85236 GCF_000696425.1 Galeopterus variegatus | reverse complement strand
AAGACAGTAGATCCCATTTCAGACATTTGGAGATGCTTTCAAACATTTTAGGTAGAGATGCTCGAAAAGGAGCTTAAGAAATGGAAACGACACAGCTGGACATAGAGATTGGAGATTCATTGGGTGGCCGAAGTTGTGGAACTAGACATTTCTTAGAAGGGCAAGCAGAGAAAGGAAGGAAATGAGGGCCTAGAGGAAAAGCCACTTTCTTGGGATGGGTTAAGCATAGAGAGTGTTCAAAGGAGAGTGGGAAGGGGTTAGGAGAGAGGCACCAGAGTTAGAACAGCGTCTGGCCACCGAAAGCTGCTGAAGTGAGACTTTCAGAAAGGAAAACATGGTTCACAGGATCAGATACTGGAAAGAAGTATAAGAAATTGTAGACATGGATGATGCAGTAACCGGGCGCATGGAGACTCTTGAGGAAGCAGTTTCACCAACTCTTGGGGTGATATGTCCTAACACAAGGCACAAAGCATCAAACACATATGAAGAAACAGACCATGAGTGTAAACCCTTCTTTTTTCCTTTTGGATTTGAAAGAAATATACATAGAACATTCTATTGCTTTAGAAGCAAGAGGATCAAGTGCAATGCTATGTGTTTCACCTTTTATCTTAAGAGGAGGAGGAAAACTAAAATTAACTTCCCAAATCTGTAACATAGACCCGTCAAAGAGGGCAAGTATGTTTCATATTTTGTGATACCTCTGATTTGATGAGTAGTGGTCGTCTGTAGTACCCTTTAGAAACTTATTGGAAAGAAGTGGACTAATAGGTTGCAGTGCCTGCCATGGGCTTGAGGGGAAACCAGGAGCACAAGTGCCACAAATCTGCCACCTCCAATCCATATGCAGAAGCAGCCAGTTTTGGAAATAGGCTAACTATGGAATGGTGGAGAAAAGCTTTATTTGCAACAAACACTTTTGTAAATTAAATAAAACCATGTATATTTATTTTTCTTAAGCACAGAGTTCTCAGAAATAAATTTTAAAATCTAATTGTTCTGTAAATCCAGTGACAACTTTTAGATTAACTTCTAGGTTTTAAATAAAGTCTAGTGTATGTATTCTGTAGAATCACTTTTTCAAAACTTAAGGTGTATGGATTTTTTTTAATCATCATTATTTTTAAAGTTCTAAATAAAAATTTTCTCTGGGGTTTGGCAAATGCTATATTTTATTTTTCACAATAAGCCTTTATGGAGATGTGTACACACAGCAAGATTACATATGTATGAGGGAGTCATGCTGCATATTTTTCCCTTAAGTAAATATTGAAAAAATACAAGAAAATAAATAATCCTACCACTCAAAAATAATAACTATATATATTTTGGTATCTTTTTTAAACCCATTTTCTTTGCATTTAGAAACATGCACATATTTTAAGAATTGATATTATCTCTATAGACAATTTTATCCTACCATTTTCTCTTAAAATTACATTTTAAGTATTATATTAGGCCCTTAAACATCTTTTAAAATATGCCTTTTCTAAATCACATTATCTTTTTTAAATAATTTTTATTCAGACTTCTTAGGATATTTATAATGTTTTTAATTATTCAAAGTTATAAAAAATTGTAAATAATGATGGATGAACATCTGTACTCATAAGTCTTTATGTGTCTTTGGAAATTTCTGTAGAAGAGATTTCTTTTTTTCTTTTTTTTTTTTTTGTCCTTTTTGAGACCGGCCACACCGCACTCAGCCAGTGAGCGCTGTGAGCTCACCGGCCATCCCTATATAGGATCCAAACCCGCGGCAGGAGCGCTGCTGCACTCCCAGTGCCACACTCTCCCGAGTGCGCCATGGGCTCGGCCCTAGAAGAGATTTCTACAAGTATGGTTCCTGAACCAACGAATAAGGACAGGATTAAGATTCTTGATACATATTACCAACTTGCTTTAGTGGGTAGTTCA
>NW_007727837.1:70164-82740 GCF_000696425.1 Galeopterus variegatus | reverse complement strand
TGCTGCACTCCCAGTGCCACACTCTCCCGAGTGCGCCATGGGCTCGGCCCTAGAAGAGATTTCTACAAGTATGGTTCCTGAACCAACGAATAAGGACAGGATTAAGATTCTTGATACATATTACCAACTTGCTTTAGTGGGTAGTTCATGGCAGTAGGGAAGTTTGGTGAGGTTTACTTTAAAACTATATCCATATTTTCAAAGAAGTTGATTTTTTTATGACATAAATTGGTATTTTAAATAAAAAGTTGGTGCACTTTCTGAAAAGAACCAGACAGTAAATATTTTTTGCTTTGCTGGCCTCTATCTCAGCTGCTCAGCCCTCCCATCGTAGTGTGAAAGTAGCCATGGATAACAGGCAAGTGAACAAGCACAGCTGTGTTGCAATAAAACTTTATTTACAAAAACAAGCAGTCAGACAGATGTAGTCTATAGGCCATAGTTTGCTGATCTCTGTCTTAATTGAAAATTCTGCTGTTTTGGAAAAACATCTGAATCTGTGGCTGTCAAGAATCAGGAGCCGTGCTTTGCAATGTTCTCTTTATGAAGATTTGAGATTGTGGGATCCTGAATCCTAGTTATAGTCTAGGGAAGGGAGTAAATCTGCTTTTGTTGCAAAAGGATTTGGAAACTAAGCAAGGAAGCTATGAGTCAGCCTGTTGTTTCAACATATGCAGAGTATGGAGAAGTCTAAAAAGTTAGGCTTCTGTTTGCCTCTGCCAGACAGCTGTAGCTCTACTCTGAGTCTTTTCTTAGTTTGCTTTCTTGAGAAATTCACTTCAGCTCCCCAGAAGTAGTCACATCCATGTACACAAATTAATTTCACTCAATATTGATTCAAAGTCTCTATCATGCATTAATTCCTGCATTTCTACACAATTACTAAGAAAACCAAGCTTGAAACCGGAAGGAAAAACAATTCTGAGAATTAACTTTGTTCTCATGGAACCTACCCAACAGGCAATATTTTTCCCAGATGTTAAGCATACAATTGCTTTTCCTTAGGTGACCCTTTACAAAGCAGCTAAAAGACATCACATATTATCTTTAACAAAAGTGTAAAACACAAAGCCAATAAGCCAAGCATAAGTTCCTAAATAATGCCACTATGTCGTAGATAACTTGCAGTTATCTGTCAAGGAAACTTGTAAACTGACCACAAAGACAAAATACATTGTATCATATTATTTTAGTGGTTGCCTGCCCTGCCTTATTCCCTTATTGCTTCTGAAGGTGCTTTGAATTCAGAATCTTTATGTCAAAATAGAGGTTGAAGGAAGTTGCTTTTAGTGACCAGCAGATCTTGCGTAGATGCAGGGACACATACACGCACGCCTTATGACCCCCAGTATGCAAAGGCAGCTGCTTTAGTAAACACTACACGTGAGTCCAGCAGTGGCTTTTTGCTCATTGTTCCTGTCTCTTTGATTTATGCTGGTGAAAGGATGTGAGCTGAATGTAGACAGCTCTCTGCCAATAATAGAAGCGTGTTTGCCGGCTAGCCCAAGCAAGTCACAAAGAGATGGGAAAAAATGGATTTAACCTTTCCAAATGAACATAAACCGTAACTTTCCTGCACACACACATGCCAGACATGTATAACAGCTGGAGTTAAAATTTTGGTTAGAAATAGTTTTTTACTATAAGACCCCAAATGGTGTTCCCATCATTATAAGCTTTTAGGCATAATATATATTTTTTTAAATGTATGGAATTTTAGGAAAACACACATACTGTTTGGCAACTAGCAGAGAATATGACCCCAGATTTGCACTCTGACCTCTCTATTTGATGCATGAAGGAAGTGGAGTTTAGACAGTCAGTGACTTGCCCAGTGAGTGGGAATATGGTGAGAACTCTGTTCTGTTTCCCAGGACAGTGATCTCTTCCCAGATCACACTTCCTCTTCAGCCACATTACTTTTCCTCTTTGTTATTTGTTCCAGATAGTGCATCTTCATGACTTGCTGCTTTAGGATACATGCACCCCTTTTGCAGCTAGTCCTTCAGGGGGGTTATAACTTACTCTGTGTCATCCTTGAGGGTAAAACAGGGACCAATGGGTAGACCTGACAGTCCTAATAGGACCATGACAAAACTTCTGGCTTTAATAAAATATTATTTCCAGGTTACCAGGTTCAATTTTGAAGTATTTTAACTTGAAAAGTGCACAAATTTTAAAAAAAGGTTTTAATAGAATATATGCTTGTATGTTTGGACAATTGCAATTCAGCATACTTTAATAATTATTGTCCATCTAAATACATGACAGCAGATCTTCAGAACTGAGTTACTGGGGAGGTTACCCTAAATCACTGATTCACACTACTCTTCCCGTGTGCTGTGGATTGGTCCACTGTAACATATCACAGACAGCTCATGTGTATCCTGGCAGGGCACACTGTCAAAGTACACATTTTTCGATAGCAAATCATCCAGCAATTACAAAGAATTGATCTGACTGTTTACATCAACCTGGTTGTATGGATGCTTCTGCTTTTTGGGTTTCATTGCTTATACTCGAGGCATATGGTTTTCTACTCTGAATCTACTCTGATGATGGACTGCTTCAAAAAGCAATGAGCTCCCCTTTCACCAGAATCTTTCAAGCAGTGGCCAGATGCCATCTGTGAGCAGTACCATGCATTTCTGTAAAGACTCAGACTTTTGAGTTGGATCCACAGATCAGTGGGGATGAGTAGATTGTTGAGTGCCAACCACATGGCCATGGGTGTAGATGGAGTCATTTTTAATCTCATTCCCCAGAGCACATAATGAAAGACACAGCTTATCTCAAAGCTAAGATTGAATTGGATAATGTCATTTGAATGGCTGCTAGGGGACAATCATTGTGCACTGGGGTTCTGGTGCCCCTGGATGCTGAAGGGCAGAGAGACCAGTGAGGTCATAATTGGGAAAAAGTAAAGAAAGAAATAAAAGAGGCCTTCCAGCCAAGACGGTTCTTGTGGAGCAGGGCAGACTTGGCTGACAGATAACCTATAGGAGGCAAAATGCTACTGAGATTATCTCCTGGTGGTAGTGGTTTTCTTCCGCAGTGTTCTCTTAGCTTTTTCCATTTTCTGCAGTGATGATACAGTACTTCTGGGGGTAAGGGATCCACTCAAATTTTTTAAAAAGTCTATCAGTGAAGGGGCCGGCCCGGTGGCGCACTGGATAGTGCGCTGCTTGGGAAGTGCGGCGGCGCTCCCGCCCGAGGGTTAGGATCCCACATGCAGACCGGTTCCCGCTCACTGGCTGAGCGAGGCGCAGGAGCGACACCGAGGGTTGCAATCCCGTTGCCGGTCCCCGGTCCGGTGCGGGGGCAACACTGAGGGTTGCGATCCGTTGCCGGACACGGAAAAAGACAAAAAAAAAGTCTATCAGTGAAATAAGAGGGAATGGAGGCCAAAAATAGAAAGAATTTTAATGAGATCACGTTTTGGGTCAACTCCTAAACTTATCATTGTGATGCGTTTCAGTTATTTTCAACTGTTTGGCCCTTGTTTATGAGTTAACCAAATTACTTCCCAAGAACAGCTAAGTACTACACAGGAGATACTTGTTCCCTCTTGTGATCTGGTAGAATCTCCAATTTATATCTTAAAGGAAAAGATTTGAAAAAGTCCAAATCTGAATTTCTTCTTTCTCATCACCATGACAATATTAGTTGATATTATTCAGAAAAAATATTTTTTGAGTGTATATTACATGCCAGTATCACAGTGGGTATTGGGTGGCAGAAAGATGAATAATTCCTTGTTTATTGTCCTTGAAGGGGTTACAGTCAATGGGAGACAGGACTTGTAAACAGATATTTTACAGTTTAAGATGGTAAATGCTATAACTGAAGTGTAAATAAAATATTTTCTAAGTTGATAACCAGATGAGTTGTGTGAGAAAAGTACATATAATATTACTGGCTTCTCATTAACCACTAACTTGGAACTTAGAGACACTGAAGCAGAACATTCATTCACACTGACGAGTTTCGCCTTTACCATTTCATTTCCCAATTATATTGAAGTAAGGCTCTGATTATTGTCAACTGGAAATGAAATAAGGGAGAGTTTGCACATGAAACTGTCACATGGAGTGTGGAAAGGAGAAACAAAGAACTATACTATAACCCCCTGGTATTTCAGAGTTTGTAATCGACTTCAGAAGATGGAGTTTATCCAAATAATGAGATAGCAAATGGGAAAAGACAGTCTATTAAGTGCCCACTGAGTGGTACAGAGACATGCATGGTAAGAACGCAACCCTTTTTTCTTGTCAGGTAATTTAAAAAGAGGGATGAATTCCATAGGCAAGGCCTACACAGGGAAGAAGGTCTTTTTAAAATGTCTGTCTATCTGTTTGTTTTGGTACACTTTGATCTATCTGCCCAATTTATAAGGAAGATACAAGATCAGCTTTGATTGGCCTCCCCCTCACTTCACGCTTTCCCGTGGAGGTTCATAGACAGGTGTCATTAACTCGAAAGAAATGCAAAGTGTTGTGACTGGGGAGAGATAGATTGAGCCTGGATTTGACAGGTTATAACGAAATCACAGAGGGAAGATGAGCCGCTTTGTACAAAGATGTACCCGACTTTGAAAATATGAGCTGTTGCTATAAAGTTGACCCTAAAAACAAATATACCCAGTACTTTTACATGGGATGATGTCTCCAACGAATAAGTCATTGACTCTGCTCCCATTTCTCAAAATCAAGTCATTTACTAACCGTGGGAATCAAACTAATCTTTTCGTTGAGAGTCATTATTCTTATTTCCAAACCTTGGGGTCTATGAGGTTTCCCAGGCACCTCAGACAGCCCTCCTGTCCCCCTTTCCTTCTCTGAACTGAAATCTGATCCACTTGCCTCCCTGGCTGTTAACCAGGAGGAGACCTCATTCTAGGCCAATGCTCAGAAGAAACCTTTGTGTTTCTCCAGGCCCTACCTCCTTGTTAACAGACAGAGCAGCTGCAGCTTACTCTTCCTGCAACTTCTGTGTGGCCCTTGGACTCCTGTCAAGATGCCCAGGACCTCTGCCATGGATGCCTAGTAATGTGCCCTCTAAGAGTGCATCTGATCTGGAAAGTGCTAATGGCTGGCAATTCCGGGGAAGTCCTTATCCAGGAGCTATCTTTTGATCAAGGAAGGGCCCTCAGCCTCAGAGGAAATCTTTCCTGTTTACAGACTTGTGGGGCTTTGAAAAGCCCTGGCAGGCTGTGGGCCAGGCTCCTTGGCTTTTACGCACAGGGACCAAACAGGAAGAGACCAGGATGGAAGCTGCATATCATAAGAACCCAGAAGGGCAGGAAGCAGCAACATCAGAAGGATTCTTGATTAAAGGTATAATTGAAAAGGTTTGTGTTGGGTGAGGAGGGGATAATGACATTAAAACATGTCTAGTTTTGGTACGTGTTTGTTATAATAAAGCCATTAGCCCACCTTTTCTTCTTCAGGTATGTTTCCCATGTCACGTTATCCTCCACTTTGGAGAAATCTGAAATATTTTTTCTACTCAGAGACTCTGTGCTGTCTATTTAAAGGAAAATAAATCAAAGCTATCTCTTATTTCTTTCTTATTCTCTATGTGAAACAGAACCTGGGAAAGACTTTGTTATCCTTTGTAAAATTAATTATTCTACAGCTAACGATTAGGCGATTGAAATAAGTGTGTAAAGGGTAAAGTTGCTATTTAGTATGCTTTTCCTGCATTTATTCCCCGAGAATGACACAGATGTTTGTAAAAAAAAACCTTTTTTAAGTTTCAAAAATTAGACATGAACAGTTTTTCCTCAAAAGCTTATTTATTTATTTATTTATTTTTTGGTGGTAGTGGTGGTGGTGGTGGTTGCTGTTGAAATCTCACTTATGGAATGGGGATTGTCACAAAACACCCCCCTAATTTTTTAATCCCTCACCCAGTCTGCACATGAATGGCTGAGCCACACCCACCCAGCTCCGTATCCATACCACGGGGTGAACTGTGATCATCTGCTTGCAGACAGAAGTCAGTAGTAACATGTTTTATAATTGTAGTCCTATGCCAACTAGAGAATAAATTGTCATTACCAGATGGTTCAGTGTTGCAGCAAATGTTTTAGGACAGAATTCAGCATCAGTCTCCATGACTTCCACCCAGCAGGTGATATTTATGGACTGTTTACACGTTGCTCACATATGGCAGCCTAAAGAGGTTTGTAACTTTTATACGCTGTCATCTAGTTTATTTATTTTATGAAAATCCCATTCCAAAGGTCAGCCTGATCCTGCCTACCTCCCTAACTTTGGGCTGAAGGGAAAATCCTGAATGTAATCTCAGGATAGAGGAGCTAAACAAACAAGCTTTCAAACTCTCCAAATTTAGTGCTCCCCACGCACACAAACTCTGCTGGTCTCTACTGTAGGCGTAACCCACGTGAGAAGGGTGTAGAGTCTTTTTCTATTTGAAGAATACGACATTTGTGTTCTGTTGTGCGGAAACGTCCTCCTGCTTTGGACTTTGTTTAGCTGGCATGGAGGAGAGAATAGGGCAGTAACCCCATGGAAAGGAGTGTAGTTGACACAGGAGGACACACTGGGGACACACACTCATCTTGTCAGATGCTCCTGCCTGATTCTGTCCAGGCCAGGAGGAAGGAACTCTTGGAAATCTCTCCTGGCTACTGTCCAAAGCTGAACCTCAGAGCTCCCCCACCTGAGGCAGTGACAAATTTGTACCTGAGAATCATTCTGCCTGACACAGACGCACTTTGTGGATGGACATTTGTATTCTTGGTGTTCTGTTCCTCCCTCCAGGTGAACACTCTTGAAGTGTGTAGAAATTTCACTGCTGTTAGAGGCCAATGAAAATAGGGAAGTTATGTTCTTGTGAAGCCAATGTGAAGGAGTGACATTATTTGGTCATTGGAAACACTTCAATCCTAGGATTTGAAGGGAAATCTGGGCCTAAATAACAGAGGGAGTCCCCATGACAGTGAAGAAAAGATAGGGAGCAGGCTGTGTGGGGAGATGGAGGACTGTGAAGGTTCTAGACGTCTCGCAAGTGAAGCAAAGTTTTTAATCTTGATTTGGTAGGAGATAGCGGAAAGTTCAGAGCATGAACTTCTTAAGTGACTTTTCCAAGTCACTAGGTGATCTTTTCTCTTTTCACCGTCTTCTCTTTAGAGAAGTAGATGTTAGTATGGTGACTCTGACAAAGACACTTTTGTGATAACATTTTAAAGTACTTTTTAGGGGCCAACCCTGCGGTGCACTCGGGAGAGTGCGGCGCTGGGAGCGCAGCGGTGCTCCCGCCGCGTGTTCGGATCCTATATAGGGATGGCCGGTGCGCTCATTGGCTGAGTGCGGTGTGGGCAACACCAAGCCAAGGGTTGCAATCCCCTTACCATTCACAAAAAAAATAAAAATAAAAAAATAAAAAAAGTACTTTTTATTTTTCATTATAGCATGCTTCATTTTGATTAAAAGCTACCAAAGGAAATTTTGATGATGGTATAAACTTTTACAGCAATATTTTCTGGACTATGTCAAATTTATAGAATTTGATTTTGTGCTAAATTATTAAAAGAGTCTTTTGAAATGTGTGTGGATAAAATATGGCATTTTATGGGTTCCTATATTAAAATCTCACTCTTCAAGTATCATCATTTCTATATTTGTAAATTTTCGTTTATGAATTCTGTATGTGGTCTGTGAAAGACCAAGTAGATTTCTATTTCTACATCTTATACTTTAAGTTTATTGCGTCTAGAGATGGTTAATATTGTAATTTGATGTAGGCTTACTTTGAATAAAATTAGTTTATTGGCCTTAAAATAACATTAATAAATCTTTGTGGTATGCAAACTAAAAAAAAGAGAAAAAAAAGCAGAGAGCATTTAATAACCTAGAGCTCATTCAGATGGATACAACCCAGCATCCCAGTGATTTCCCTAAGAGTCTTCAGCTTCTATGAAGGCAACTAGAGTCTATCCACGATTCTCAACCAAGTACACCCACAGGATCAATTGCCTGTAGCAATTTTTAAAAATTCCTGGAACTGGCCCTGCCTCAGACAACTTGAACTGAAATCCTGGGATGCACTTGGGCAAGGGACAGAGGAATTCTGGCAAGCAGAAGAAATCGAGACCCCCTGTTTGAGCAGCCAGTCATCTAACCCAAAGCCTGCAGGGCTGCCGGAGCCCTGCTTGGGGAGAGTGGGTACAGAAAGAGACAAAGGTGGCCCTGACTGGGGGAAAGGGCACAGCATCTGTGGATGGGTTTGGCTCATTTTCTAGAAAGAGTATGGTATGAACTTCAGAGACCTAACTTTGGCTCAGACAGACCCAGGGAGAGCCACTTACTCTGTGACCTTGGATAACATAAGCTCATAGAGCCTCATTTCTCTCAATGACAAAGTGGAGCTAAACACAGTACCCACCTTTGGGGTTATGGGAGTATACAACAAGACCATGCAGCAAAAGAACCTAGTAAAGTTCCTGGCACAGGTAAGAGGTGGTAGTAGTAGTAATAGTAGAGGTGGTGGTGGGAGTGTTTTGATTAGTGGTAAGAGTATGGAATTTACATTCTGGCCACATTCCAGCCTAGGCCTATAACAATGTAACAGCTACAATTTGTATGGTGTCTCCAGTGTGCCTGGTGGTACATGTATAAATGTAATCTTTAATCATCACGAGCACACTGCAAGATATTATCATCCTCATTTTTCAAAAGAGGAAACTAAGTATACAAAGATGAAAAGATCTGCCTAAGATTACAGAACTTGAAATGGCAGAATGAGGGCTTAAAGGCAGGTCTCTCTGATGCCAAAAGCACTGCACAGTTGGAACGATGCCTGGCCATAGACTAAACTGTGAGACCTCACGCTCCCCAACCAGCAAAGTGGAGATCACAGAGTCCCTGTCTACATAATTGATGCTGTTGTGGTTCCTTCCAGGGTAGTGAGTGAAAAGCACTTGGAGATCTTGGGAATTCAGGCACTATATGTGGTTTGGGACATTAAATGGGCACTTCAAGCTTCAAGGCTGAAAGTTCACGAGGCATTTCTTGAGTAAAGAGTGACTGTGCAGAGTGGCCCAGAGACTGCACAGAGGTTGGGAGCTGGCTGTATGGACAGCTGGTTCTTCAGATCCTTGAGCTGAGACTCCTTTTCCTGCACAACAAGCCCCAGTGAAGCAGAGACCATGGGGGTCCACCCGCCGCTCTGACTGTCCAGCAGGGAGTCTCTGGTCACCCAAGATATAAATAAGTTCAATGTGACTTTCACACGTTGCTCCTGGGACTGGTGCTGAAAATATCACGCTCTCTTGCAAGTTCCCTTTCACCAACTGGAGAGATATTTCCATGGGATCACAAGATCTTGAAAACTTGCTTGGCTCCATACAAACGTGTGTATTTTAATGCCTGCCAGAATGAGCAAGATTAACAGGGTAAATAATTTTGACTGTGAATTGAAGTTGATAAATACATTATCAACAGGAAAATGTGGCACATTTTCAGAGGATAATATAATTCCAGGGAATTTTTTTCTTAGAACAGCATCCAAGAGTCTGCATTCCTGGGGCCACGAGGCCATACCCCTTCTGACTGTGGGATCGCAGTAAATCTCCAGGGGGGCCACCTCTATTCTTTCCTCTCCTCCCTCCACCCTCGGGACAGAGGGCAGTAAATCCTAAACTGAAGCCCCAAAAGGTTTGAAAGAAAAGTAGGCTTCTTGGAACAAGGTGTACTTTGGCTACCCTAAAATGTAAAGTAGAAGGTAAAATTTGCAGAGACCCCCAACAGCGTTCCAGATCCCAGAATCAATCTAGTCTAAAGAAGCTGAGAAATTCATAGCAAATGGCTTTGAGGAACATCCTGGGAGAAAACTATTAACTCATAGGTTACAAATGAAATATTTACCCTGCAGAAGTGTGTTGCTTCTTATGATAAGGCACATGGCCCGTGGCCTTAACTACATTTGCCATAAATTACATGGCATCAGGTAGAGAGAGCAGTGTTTGGGGTTTAGCTTGGATTACAGTTTGTGCTGGCTTCCAATCTACGATTTATGATCCATCTGTACAGTTTTTGAAGTGCCAAGTGAAAGATGTGTCTTTGTTTAAATTGGATATTTAAGACTAAAATGTTAATCCTATCTAGGTTCTGGTGGCCTAGTCCCTTCTAGGGACTCGCTGACTCTTTCCTAAACCAACCTAGGTGTGAAGCCTTGGAGCACCCAGCTTCCAAGTTACCTGTTACCCTCTCACCCCTCAAGCTGTAGGGTCAGAAGGTGCCTCTCAGGCCACCACGAGGGCAGTTATTGCTCAGGATCAACCCTCTCATGTGCTCTGTCTGAATTCAGACCTCCCGTGAGGGTCCAGAAATATCTTGTCCTTTTCCTTACGCAAGAACAAGTCCATTCTGAAGATTCCAGACGGCTCCAGGTTGGCTTGGGTGTAAAGAGCAGGACTGAGATAAAGAGTCCTTTTTTAATAAAACCACTTCAAGTAACTAAAACGAAAAGGAGACCAGAGAGTTCCAGAACAATCGAACTTACTAGCAAGGTCAGTGGACCAAGAGGGAGTGTGGCCTCCGACAGAGAGAACTTCCTGCCTGGCTGCAGATTCCTGTCCTCCCTGAAAGACCTGAGGATGCGGCTGCAAGAAAAGAAAGCGTTTCTCAAACGTAAGGAATATTTGACCCTTTTTAAATGAAAGCATTTCCAAGAAACTTTAGAGTTGAAAATCATTTTTATTACAATTTTACTTATTATATAGGAACACAAAAGGTCACTCATACCTTATGTATGCTTAGTATTCTCAGAGAATAAATAAAGCAAAGCCAGTTTACACTCTAATCTGAACATAACCACAAAACCAGAGCACTCAGATAACAGCACTAATTTGATGTGATGAATGGTGACATTTTTGTAGAAATAAAATTTCTGTTATTGGGTAACATAATATTAGGACGTACTTGCACTTGAAGCTTTGTTATTAACTTAATTTCCTTGAGCTTTAGCATAAAGCTTTTTTTCTTTTAGCCAGTATCATTGTCTTTGCTGTTTTTGTAGGGTTTGGGGGGGTTTGTTTGTTACCATTTATCGTTTAATTCCTTTTAGCCAGTCATGGGCCTACTGTTTAATGATGTCACCCAAAAACATAATATTGGAAAAAAAAATTTTAATGAAAAGTTCGCTGCCTATTTATGTCTAGAGTTACTACTAATGAACTACTGCTTAATAGTTTCCCAAAGACTTGAACATGCTGCCAATGGCCAGGATGCCAGTTCTTTTCAGTTCAGTTTTTGTCACTCCAGTGTTCCCAAAGCGATGGCTCACCTCTATGCTTGAACGAGTGGGAAACTTTGTCCGTGTAAGAGCCATGCTTTCCCGTGACTGTCCCTTGGCAGACACTGAGTCACAAACACAAATACATGTGTGGCTACAAAAAGACATGGTGCTTATCTAGGGGATCCAAAATGTGTTTACATTGCCATTTTAAGAAGATAATCATCAAAATGAAAATCTAAAATTTTAAAATTCTTTTATAACTGTTGGGCACTTGAAGAATGCCCAGTTTGAGAACCACTGCCCACGGTTGACATACTAATGATGATTTCAGGGCCAGTCAGAGGCCCTGGGCTATGTCAAGAGGTAGTGATGAAACCAGAACAAATATGACTGTCTTGAATCATGCTGTGTTGTTAATGGAAAGGGCCACAGATATATTCCAGGACAATCCCCTTGGGCTGCAGATGAGGAAACAAAGGCCCAGAGAAGTTAAGTGGCTTGCCCAACGTCATTCAACTGTGCAGTAGCAGAATCTGATTTAGAACTCTGCTCTCATTTCTTGGCCAAGGTTGTCCCCATCACAGCTGTCTGCTTCAGCTGGCAGTGAACCTGGCAGCTCAGCAGATTGGTAGCTATGGTTCTGTGGAAACAGTACTTTTCTAAAGCAGTTGTTACTGCTCTGATCCAAAATGAAGGTTGGTTCTCTCCCAGGTTCACTTATACATGGTGAACCCTTCACGATTTCACAAAAATGTCATATTTGTAAAATACCAACTCTGTGAAGAGGAGGGACTTAGAGAAGTAGGAAGCCAAAGACCACATTAAACTTTTGCTACATTCTCACGTTTGAAGAGCTTACCCCCCAACCCAGCACTCACTGAAGCATTTGAGATATGTAGGAACCTTACCACTACATCAAACTGCACATATACATAAAAATCAGTAAGTGATCAACGTCTTATTTTGAAGGAAACACACCGATTCTTTTTTTTTCCTTTTTGTCTTTTTTCGTGACTGGCCACGGGATCGCAACCCTCGGTGTTGCTCCCGCACCTCGCTCAGCCAGTGAGCGGCCGGTCTGTATGTGGGATCCGAACCCTCGGCGGGAGCGCCGCCACGCTTCCCAAGCGGTGCACTGTAGCAGTGCGCCACCAGGCCGGCCGCGAAACACACCGATTTTAACTCAAGTTGCAAAGCCCATCAGTTCTTAGATAAATTTGCTCACACATGGTATTGCTCGATGCTAACATGAAACAAAGAATATATTTAATTGGCAGTAGTGACTTCTTTGGGGTGTCCTAGAGTTTATTC
>NW_007727837.1:63086-70154 GCF_000696425.1 Galeopterus variegatus | reverse complement strand
CCTCTAGTTTAATCCAAATTCAGTGAGTCATGAAGTAAATGCGAACCATGGGTTGCATATCCTGAGGACAGTGCAAGTTAAATTAATTTTTAGAACCGGATTATATTAGTTAAACCTGGAATCCTAATTTGTGCCAAACTAAAATGTCAAATCAGCCTACCAAGCTGCCCGAGACTGACTGCCCAGATAATAGCTGAAAATTTGAACTCCGCAACTTTATGGATTGGTTTGTATCTAAAAAGCAAGCAGCTGTTAAAAGCCCCAAATAAAGGTTGCTTTCTGTGGACACCTATGGTGTGACTATTTATAAAAGAACTCAATCATTTTTACCCTCCTAAAAGTGCTATTGGCAGAATAGGGCTTGGTATTTAATCCATAACCCGCTATGCATTGCACCCTACAGTGGCAAAGAACACACAGGGCCAGAAGAAAGAAATCAAGAAAGCATTAAAAATGTCAGGCCTCAAGGCCACGTTTAAATTATTAGGTGAGATGCCGTCTTGCATTTAACAATGGCCCAGCACACCTCAGGGCCCAACTTCCTCTCTCTTTGGATGTTTTGATGGGTTATTGCAATCTGTTCCAAAATTGAATTTCAGTTTGTTTCAATAACATTTTCCAGTAAATAGGAGTGACTCTGGTATCAAGTTTGTGAATCTTGATGTAATAATCAGTGGTAATTGAAGCATGCACAAGCCTCAGAGACTTATGACATGTTTTTAAACAAGTATTGACTGATATGAAACTAATTTAACAAAAAATGGGAAATCGGACTCCTCTGAGAAGCTGAGCACAGAATTCAGGGTCTATCATAATTGCTCTAAGTTTGGCTGGAAAAATGGTGTGTTCAAGTTTCCTTACCTTTCCTGGAGGAGTTTAGGTGCAAGTTAGTGACAGGCAAGGTTGTGACCCAATGAGTAGAGCTAATCATCTGACGACTGGAATTAATCATTTGTCAGTCCTGTGGTTTGGATTAACCAGGGTCAGTCATCCCTTGTGCCTTGGTTGCCATTACGGATAAGAAAACCTCTTGGTAACAGAGGTACACAAAATGAATTCCAAATGACAACATTTTGTGTAGACTAGCACATATTTGGAACCTTTATTTTGGAAATTAATCTACCTTAGATAAGACTGTAATCTTTTGCATTTATGCTTAGGCACACATGAATATAAGTACATATGGATGTATCTCTTATAGGCACTATATATCCTCTGGTTGTAGAGTGACTGCTGGACTTACATTCCCGCATTTATGCTTAGGCACACATGAATATAAGTACATATGAATGTATCTCTTATAGGCACTATATATCCTCTGGTTGTAGAGTGACTGCTGGACTTACATTCCATTCTAATACAAATTTGATGCTAAAAATGAAATCTGTAATTTACATCTCTAAGCTGTACAAGAGACAAAGATTATTAGAGCAGGGCACACTCTTCTGTTAGGCTCTGGAGGTAAAGGGGGATGAAAGCATTTGTGGGTAAGAATTTAAAATTCAAATGATGGAATAAGTAGTCTTTCTAAAATGTTGGCTTCCACAGATACTGTCCTTAACTACAAATGGTGGTGGATTTTTATTTTCATGCACTAAAAAAAGAGAATGAATTGTGTATAGTGCACTCTGAAGATTAGTGGTAAAGATAATGCATTGGAAACCTTTTGATGCTTGTTGCCTCATTGTAAGAAGTAGAGGAGAGTGATAATGTAAGGAGAAAATGTAACAGGAGAATAATTAACAGCTTCGTTAGGTAAAACTTACCTTTTGTGTGTGTTTCTAACATGCATGAATATCAGTTGGAGGGAGACTTGATGTGGAGCATGTGTCTTTAAAAGATAACGAGTTGTAGCTCTTCAACATAAAATTTGAAATGCGTAAATGGCACCCTTATCCATTACACTACCAGGGATTGTAGAAAAGTTGAGACCTAAACATTTTATTTTCTCAGCAGAAACCTTGAAGACATGGGCCTCATTAGAAATATCATTTCACCTGGCAAACTGAAACAGACAGGATTGACATAAGCATCTAGGGATTTATAGACGTAATACTTATTATCACTAATAGGTGTTAGGTACCTAAATCCCAGAACGTCTAGATGAGCCTATGCCCCTAAGTATTTGGCGTGCCCTTCTGAAGAGATGTTGTTGTCACGATGGCTATTTTAATACGGTTTCATGTAATTGGAACAAGGCAGCACACCCAGTGCCTTGAGTTTTCCCAAAAGTGATTTATGTGATTTGTAGAAAAAATTTCTGAAGGTGCAAAGTGTTCTCTTCCAGAGCTCTTTACCAAACAATTTAGAAGATTCAATTTAAATGTTCTTAAAAGTGTGAATATAAAATAGTTTGACTAGCTGGGTTATGCGATGTTCTAGTTTTTCTTATTGATTCATTTTCTCCATAAGCATGAACTTATTTCCAAGGAAACGTTATTGTTTTTAATCCTCAGAAGGATTCAAGGTAAAGAGAGAGACATATTTCCTACTTACAAGAAGTATAAATTTTATCAGGAAAATAAATAAGGCATGACAATAGCTAAAAAAATAATTCCAGTGTAATATTTGGCAACTTATAATTACTTGGTTCATACTGTCTAACTAAGGGTTTCACAAATTCAAGTGGAGGAACATTTATAGGTGATTGAGTATAAGAAAAGCTACACAGAACAAATGAGCCTTGAGTTGGGCTTTGAAAGAATGGTATTTGAATCAGCAGAAATGAGAAAGAAAAACTTGTAGGAAAAAGATACCAGAAAAATTCTGTGCTGTTATGCTTAGATGAAAAACATCAGGGCAGTTGCCTCTGCCCTTCAGAAGAACTAATAATAATGATCCCAAGGATTGTATATTAGTCCATTTTTGTTGCTTATAACAAAGTACGCTGATCTGGGTGATTTATAAAGAAAATGAAATTTATTGCTGACAGTTTCTGAGGCTAAGAGGTCCAAAGTCCATCTGGTGGTGGTGACAGTGACCCAGGGGTCTCACATTGCAAGATGGTGGAAGCAGAGAGAGCCAGACTCTCCTCTTCGTTTAAAGTCCTCAGAACCACGCCACTGACCACCAGTTTTAATCCATTCACTATGGCCTGGTCCTATAACCCAATCACCTCTTTAAGACTCCACCTTTCAATTACCATAATTGAAAAGGATTTCCCACCCTCTTAACAGTCACAGTAAGGGCCAAGATTCTAATACCTAAACTTGAGGGACATAATTCAAGGTTCAGTGAGTTTTCAGGGGACATAATTCTGCCTACTACATTCTGCCTCTGGCCCTCCAAAACTCATGTCTCTTCACATGCAAATACATTCATTTCATCCCCAAAGTCTTAACTTGTTTCAATTCAAAAGTCCAAAGTTCAAAGTCCCATCTGTGAAATCAATGCAAGTTATCTACTTCCAAGATACAATGGTGGGACAAACATAGGGCATATATTCCCATTACAAAAGGGAGAAATAGGTCAAAAGAAAGGAGAAACAGGTTCCAAACAAGTCCGAAACCCAGCAGGGCAGGCATTAAATCTCAAAGCTGGCGAATCAGGTAACTTGATTCCATGTTCAACATCCTCTGCATGATGGTTTCGGGGTTGGGTACCCAAGTCCTCAGGCAGCTCCGCTTCTAAGGTTTTCCTGGTCTCAGGTGATGCTTTAGTTCTCTCAAGCTGGCATTGGATGCTGGTAGCTACACAAGTCTGGGGTCTCCACTGTGTTCCCACTTTCACAGCTTCACTAGGCATGGCGCTGATGGGGTTTCCCTTCTGCAATTCCAACCCCATATTTCCACTCAGTATTGCTCTAGTGAAAGTTATCTGCAGTGACTCCGCCCCTGCAACAGATCTCTTCCTGGGCCCCCAGACTTTTCCATACATCCTCTGAAATCAGGGTGGAGGCTCCCAAGCCCCCATAGCTCTGGCATTCTGCAAGCCTGCAGACCTAACACCACGTGGACGCTGCCAAGTCTTCCAGCTTGTATTTTCCAAAGCTGTACATCCAGCCACACCTGGGGCCAATTTACCCACAGCTGGAGCAGCCAAAGCAGCTGGGGTGCTGGTGCTGGAAGCAGCTTCCCAAGGTAGCCCTAGGCCATGAACCCATGGAGGGTGCCTCAGGCCTGTTCTCCAAGACTGTTTTGTCTCCTTAGGCCTTTGGGCCTGAAATGGAGAGTTGGTCCCAGAGGCTTCTGCAGTGTCTTCAGGGCCTTTTTCTCCTTCTCTTGATAATCCCTTTCCTTTGTACTAATCTTCTTAGCTAATGGTTGCTGGGCTGCACCGTTGCATGCTCTCTGCTTCTCTACCACATGGCCAGGTTGTAAATTTTCCAAATCTTTGTGCTCTGCTTCCCTCTTAAATTCTGGCTTTACATCATGCCTTTGCCGCCATAACTCAGAGTAGGCTGTTACAAGTAGCCATGCAGCTTCCTTAATGCTTTGCTGCTCAGAAATTTCTTCCACCAGATACTCTTGTTCACAACTCCTAAGTTCCAGCTTCCACAAATTCCTAGGGTATGAATACAATGCAGCCAAATCCCTTGCCAGTTCACAGCAAGGGTGATCTTTGCCCCAGTTTCTGATAAACTCCTTCTTATTTCTATCTGAGACCTCCTTAGAAGGGTCTTTACAGTCCAGATTTCTATCAGCATTCTATTCACCACCATGTAACCAGTCTCTAAGACATTCCAAACTTTCCCTCATCTTTTTTCTTCTGAGTCCTCCAAACTCCTACAACCTTTGCCTAACACCAGTTCCAAAGCCGCATCCACATTTTCAAGTACTTGCTATAAGCAACACCCCACTTCTCTGGTACCAATTTTCTGTATTACTGATGGTAATGGAGTTGGAATTTGGGGTGGAGACCCACAGGACTGGCCAGGGAAGGGCTCCATGTTTGCTTTAAAATGAAAACCCTGCACCTAATACCTGGACATCCATTTGACTTCTAACTCACCCTTTCTAATTGTCTTTTTACCTTGCCATAGATCTGCTAGGATCCATTTTTATCTTTTTTTCTTTTTTAAGACCATCATCAAAGTTCATTTTAACCAGACTTAAATACGTTTCTTTAAAAGTCCAGGTTACAAAGGAATGGAAATCATCATGTCAAAGGGATATCTGCACTCCCATGTTGATTGCAGCTAAATGTCCATCTTTGGACAACTGGATAAGGAAAATGTGGTACATACACACACACGATGGAATACTACTCTGCAATAAAAAAGAATGAAGCACTGCCATTCACAGCAACATGAATGAACTTAGAGAAAATCATGTTAAATGAAGTAAGCCAGGCACAGAAAGAGAAATACCGCATGTCCTCACTCATAAATGGGAGCTAAATAAATAAATAAAAAGAAAGATACAATAATACATTGCACTTNTTTTTTCTTTTTTAAGACCATCATCAAAGTTCATTTTAACCAGACTTAAATACGTTTCTTTAAAAGTCCAGGTTACAAAGGAATGGAAATCATCATGTCAAAGGGATATCTGCACTCCCATGTTGATTGCAGCTAAATGTCCATCTTTGGACAACTGGATAAGGAAAATGTGGTACATACACACACACGATGGAATACTACTCTGCAATAAAAAAGAATGAAGCACTGCCATTCACAGCAACATGAATGAACTTAGAGAAAATCATGTTAAATGAAGTAAGCCAGGCACAGAAAGAGAAATACCGCATGTCCTCACTCATAAATGGGAGCTAAATAAATAAATAAAAAGAAAGATACAATAATACATTGCACTTTCAAAGGGAGAAACAGAAGTTACCAGTGGTAAGAAAGGGGAGGGAGGGTAAGGGAGGAACTGGTAAAGGGCCACGAAAAATAATTACATTTATAACGTTGAATATACTAATTACCCTGATTTGAGCATCCCATTGTATACAGGTATTGATAGTCAACTCTGTACCCCACAGATACTTACAATCAACTATGTTTCGATAAAAAATAAAAATAAATAAAGTCCGGGTGAAAGCAAAAAGGACGTGCACTGTCCTGTTTGCAGCCCAGGAAAGCCTGAGCTTATTCCCTGCTTCAAGACAACTCAGAAGTTGTGACCAAGCAAAGCGGGCTGAGAGACTGCAGCAAACGTGCCACTATAGAAATGTTCTCAAATTATCTTCAACAGGCACGGCTTCCATTTCTTTTCCCTTCTCTAAAGCACCCAAGCTATTAATCCAATTCCTAGTCACTGGAAGCAAGGGCCAGACCCAAGGATGAGGAGTCAGCTCTGTCTGTTAACATCATTCATGCCGTTCATTAAATCCCAGGCACCTCTGCAGAACTCTGGGTGATGAATTCAGGAGTTAGTTCAGTCGATTCGCTTAAGGATGTAATTCAGTGAAGGATAGCCTGTGAAACCAGTGGTTTAACAAGATGGGCTGGCTGTCCCAGTAATGATATGGACACAGCTGCAGTAAAGACCTTCTTGCATGTAACAGGCCACTATCTGTTCACTTTCTCTTTTCAAGCCTATAAAATAATGACAAGCATAAAAGCTCTCTCAGCTTTTCAGAAAAGAGTGTCCATAAATATAAGCTATTATTACTTCTTTCACTGAAAATTATACATATACCACATACGCTAAGAATACTTTCCTCCTTCATTGCAATGCATAATAGGGGTAAAAATCAAAGCTTTTGATAGTCTTCAATCATTTGTATGGAAAATTTCCATTGAAGAGATCAATATTATTACTGTTCAGACATTTGCACAGACTGTGTTTAACATGTCTGTCACACATTAAGGAAAAAGTGTTTTTGAAGATGTTGGATTTTAAAAAAGAAAAATTAGAAAAACATCAAGTTGAAGTTATTATTTTTAATGACTGTCAAATCCAACATTATTTCTGCTTCGGTAGTATTTGAACTGTTAACCTGTGTTTCTGAGTATACATTCATCAGCGAATAATTAGGGAGGAATCCTTTAGTAATTGATATGAAGGCCATTTGGCTTCTAAATTTACAGAAGCCTATATTAAGGTTAAAAATTTATGAAGGTTATGTGTGTGTTTAATTAGTGAAAATGCATACTTTGCCTATGTCTAGGAAGAAAGGATT
>NW_007727837.1:58761-62710 GCF_000696425.1 Galeopterus variegatus | reverse complement strand
GAATGTTAAAGGGACTATAGGATTTGACATGAAAATACCTACTATCAGGAGGAAGAAAGGAGTAAGAGAAAATTCAACACAGAAATTAAACAGTTACAAAAATAGGAATGTTCCCTTTCCAGAATTTAGATTTGTTGGCTGGCATGCCTAGTTTGTAAAAGAAAAATCAGCAGAATAAGTTAAATTCTCTCTTTAGCATCAGATAGTCGGCCTTCCAAACAGATGTGGAAAATGCTTGCATTAAGTGGTCATCCGGGCATTTCTTTGGCCCTTTGGCTCCTGGGCTTGTTGATGAGAGACCTGGATTAGCCCTTCCTTCTACCCTGCCCCTTTCTCTCTTTCCTGGATCCTCGCTCCAAAGAGCGATGGGAATGCCTTCATTCCCGTGACAACAGCCTACCTCTAGATTGCTGAGTCCCAAATCAACAAGCAGGGAAGATGCTGGAGGGTGCAGGAATGGAAGGAGAAAGAATGCACAGAAGGATTTAGAATGCAGAGCAGAATAAGGTCCAGCCATCCATCCTGCCCTTTGGGGCACAGATACTACCCCAGGTTCCCCAAATACATTCCAGAGCCTTTGATGTACACACAGACTTTTCAAAGTTCTCACCATCCCTGTCTTGCTAAAATAATACCATCTTAATAACTGAGCATTCAGAGGAATGGTTTCTTTACTCATCTGTGTTCTTGCCTGTTTTTTTAGACATCAGTCCAATAAATTAGTTCTTTAAATTTTTCTCTTCTCACGATGCCAAAAAAGTTAGAGACTCATCATGGGGAAGTAAAAATTGAGGGACAGATAACTGAAGGGCTATCACGGGGATGAGGAATCTTAGGATCAGTGGTGGAAGCTACATTAAATACTAGAGAAACATTTACTGAGAGAACAGTCTCAAGGCCAAGGAAGGAAGAGTTGGGATGATCACCAGGGCTTCAAGGATGGGATGGACCCTCAATCGGGACTCAGGACATTTCCCCCTCCTGCAGGGTTTTGAGCAAGGCTGAACAATCCCTTGGTAGTTCTTTCAAAATTAGAAGTGGATCCCTATGATTGCAAAGACTCTTTCCATCATCTCCTAAAAAATGAGCTGAATGGTCTTTCATCAGAATACAGGGGCAAGTTTTGGTTCTTCTGTTAACTGAATCTGAAATATTGTTCCAGCCCCTTAGGTGTTCTGGGCTTCCATTTTCTCTTCTACAAAATGCAATATTGGTCTACTGTCTCTTTCTACTCTCAAATGTTGCTTAGTTCTAGTCACTGGGGTCATCTTAAGTCTAAGTACAGGTTGGGAATCCCTTTTCTGAAATGCTTGAAACCAAAAGTATTTCAAATATTGGATTTTTCAGATTTTGAAATATTTACATTATACTTATGATTGAGTATTCCTAATCCAAAGATCCTAAATTCGAAATGCCCCAATGAGCGTTTCCTTCAAGCATAATCTTTGAGTGTCATGCCAGCACTCAAAAATTTCCAGATTTTGGAGCATTTTGGATTTCAGATTTTTGGATTAGGAATGCTCAACCTGTAGTAAAACCAGGGCATTCTTTATTCCTGCTCTCAGAGAGATAAACTGGAGTAAACCATGCTAAGTGCGTTGTCAGCCTCAGAGGAGCCCCTTTTACCAAGTATAGACACAATCATAGGCATCAGCATTGTACTTGGTTAGCCAGAAACAGTTGCTAACACAGTTTTTCAAAGCACTGATTCAAATTAAATTCCTAATGTTTAAGGCACAGTAGAAGAAGGAATTAGGTTGCCAAATTTATCTCTGTCTTCTCAAATTTATGTCATCATTTACAAAGTTAATTCCCTTCCTGAATTTTTTACTGCTTCTGATCTGTGCTAGTGCAAAGTGAATAACTTTTCAAAATAGCACAAAGAGAATACTTTATGACAGACACTAATTCATAGGTATTTTGTAATAAAAGAATCTTGCTATCAGTGAGATTGGTATATATTGGGTTAAACCAAGTTAAATCAAGGTTTCGTAACTGTGGGACTTCTCAGAGCCTTTAGTATGCTGATATAAATTGTGAAGATTTGCAAAAAGAACATTATGTGCAACATTTCTCAAATGATTTTGGAAAAAAATTTTTCCTTGAAGTATTTTATAAGGCTAGTATTCTGGGGAGCACATTTTAGGATATCCACTTCTGTACTATTTCTACTTGCTACTAGAAAAAAAAAGAGTAAACACAACAGATTAGTAAATGATGAAAACAATAGTAATATGATCTAGGTAATTTGCCATAACTAGAGGAAAAAGCAATGCACGTTAATGAAATATCTGAACTATGGAGTACTTTTGAAGCAATATGATAATTGCAAGAACTGCAAATGTTTTTAATGTTTCCACTGGAAGGATTCCCAAAAGGCTTGTTTTACTGTACATTCATAAGTAAGCACTTATTTGCCCCCAAATAATTCAAGAACTAAAATGCTGAAAAGTTGGCTTGTTTCTGTCTCTCCCGGTGACTTTATCTATACTATCAATTCTCTTAATGAACTTTTATTCATAAAGAGCAGCCAACTTTAGCCCTCTACATTAAAAGAGTTCAAACAAATTAAGCTGCTTAAATAAAGTGAAAGGTTAAATCATTCTATATATTCTGGGTTTTAGTAAAAAAAAATAAAATACCCTTCGGTTATAGAATAATTAGTCAAAGTAAAGAAGGTAAAACACAACATTCTCTTTCCTTTGCCTACCTGTCTTGTTTTTACAGCTGAGTCTTTAGTATTATCAGGGAGAACTTTTTATACCTTTCCTTAGTTTAATGTTGTACTTAGCAGAAGAGAGCATTTGGAAATGTTCTGTTAATGCTACATTTTATTTTAGCAAACTTGACCATGTTCCTTTTTCCTTTCTGTTAAGCTTGCCCTAAAGATATCTTGGGACTGAGGAACACTTTAGATGGTAGGATGGGGGTTATATGTTCTCTTGGTTGAGTTAAATCCATGCTCCAAACACAGAGCCCATGTTGGCAGGCTGACCCTTTATGTGGTCATATGGTTCAACCAAGCCAAGCTGGTGCTATTACTCGCGGGCTACTAGTAATGTTTATGACCACTGCTTGCCTTTCGTCTAAACACACAATTACTCCTTAAGGCCTGTATAAATCATGAGGCCACCTAGGTCATTAAAATCCTTTCTTCTCTCTATGAGCTTGTTCCTAAAACAGAGATAGTTAAAGGTTTGCTGTATACCAATTAATTACACAGTCTGTAAGGCAAGTCAGTGAAAAAAAAAAAAAATCATGTAAACTAGAGATTAGACATTAACCAATGATTCCCTGAACATTTTGTTTGCAACCAGTTTGCATGCTGTCATATTGGGGGGAGGGAGGCCCTACTTGACATTTGAAGTATTATATGTTCACAGATATATTTCTCATTATATAAATTACTGACTGCATTACAAATTGGTTCACAGTGTATACAGAATATTTACCAGGGTAGTAAGACTATACTAGTGGTCTAGTAGTCTGCAGCTGTTATACCCACTTTCTGGCATAACAGAATTTCCAATAATGAAAAAATGAAAAAGAACAAATGTGTAAACATGAACACATCAGACTCTAAAGACGATATACAGTAGGCTGCTTTCAATAAATATTAGAGACTAAACAAAAGGGAAATTTCTTTAGGACATGATCTGTTTTTCTCATGTGCATTTCATTCTAGTGTCATTAATACATTAGGCCCATATCTGAAAGATCTATGTTTCTTGATGTGATAAGCTGAGTAGTTTGTGTTTTTAGTAAACCTAAAGGGTCAACTGAACAGAATAGCACAGTTTTGACTTGGGTTAGTGCCTGGTGCCCACCCTAAAATTCAACTCAACCTTTCTTTTACTACTGGTACCACTAAAAGGAAGAGACATCCAGTCTGTGTCAGGAGACCCATTTTTCTTCAGCATTTTTTTCTTTCCACTTTTTCAGAAAAAAA
>NW_007727837.1:47176-58054 GCF_000696425.1 Galeopterus variegatus | reverse complement strand
TTGGTCATCTTCTAACTGATAGACTTCCCTGGGAAATAACAACAATTAAATTTTTCTGAATTACCTAAACTACAGCCTATTTTGAACAGGGTAGGATACATTTTGAAAAACAAATTAGTTGTCTCTGTGTTTGTTTCATTTCTTCTGTCCATATTTCAACTTCACTTGGAAAGAAACCATCAAGCCCCTACCAAGGTCATTCCATACATTATTTGATTTAATCCTCCCTGTGATTCTGCAGGTTAATTATCATTTCATCCATTTAACATGTGAGCAACAGAGACTCACAGAGGTTAATTAAGTCACCTGCCCAATGGTACCCCACAAGCCAGCAGCAGAGTATGAGGACGAATTGATTGCCTGGTGGCAGGCAGGTGTCACCTCCTTGCCTCACTGTCCCCTTTGATGCTTTGTGGGATATCAAAGATGGTGACCCTTCTTGATAAAAGACACCCCTGAGCTTTAGTGCAGGACCAGAATCCATCTCTTGCTGCCCTAGCCCTCTCTCCATTGAACGGTGGCAAAAGAGATTCAGTTAACTTTAAAAAAAAAAAAAGATTCACTTTAAAAGACTGAGAGAAGAGGAACAGAGAGAATATTCTTCAGAGAAAAAAATTAAAATAAAGACCAAGGATTTACAGTAAATAAGAAGGAAATAAATGTGACCAAAGGACCCCCTCTGTCAATTCTTGATGGCTTGACTTGCTATATACTCATCTTGGGACAATCCACGAAAGTAGTTCTTATGTTTTTCCTGGAGAACAGCAGAAAGTTGGCAAAGAAGTAAAAATTTTCTATGAAATAGGGAGGTGAACAAGTTGTAAATGATGTTAATATCTTCCAGATGGCACAGTTTTACTTGGGAACTGAATTTATTGTAATTAAAGGCATGTGAATTTTCTATAAGTACTGAACTTTGCAAGTCTGACACTGGAAGACTATCACTTCTGGAGCATAGTTATTTTAAGGAAAACACTCCCTCCTTTCTGTTTAAAATGCATCTTCGGGTTTTGTAATCTGAGTTAAATCAGAGAAATATTTTCCCATGTGAAAGGTTCTTTTTTAAAAAATCCTCCTTACCAATAAATCTTAATTACGAAGTGAAATTCTTCAATAACAAGAAATTTAAACTCCCGATATTTTCCACTAAAGTTATATATTTTGACTATTATTTTACATCACATGTCATGAATTCTTTTATATATTTATTTTTGAATTAAGCTATTATCACTTTTTTGTCTCTAGACATGTGTGTCAGACAATCTTGGAATTTCTGGTTTTGCTTTAATCAGCAGAGTGTGTCTCAATCCTTAATCCTGCTTTCCTTTTCACTGTGAGCAATGCCTCTGGGCTCAGGGCTCCCAAACCAACAGCCACTGTGGCATGAGAAATTAAAACAGCTTTCATCATCCCTTCCATTTTCCAATCCTGACCTTGGCTTCCCCTGGACCCTACTACTCTCTGTTCTATGAAGTGATGTAAGTAGACGATCCCTCCTGTCTTGGGTACCTATTGCGCCCTCCTATCTCCACGCATCCTATCAGAGCCTGGTCTCTGCGGTAGGCAGAATTCTAAGAGGGACCCCAAGATCTGGAGCCCCTGGTGTACACACACCCTCTCCTATTATCCTATCAAACTCTAAAATAGGTGTTGCTGTAAAGGGATTTTGCAGATTTAATTAAGGCACCAAATCAGTTGACCTCAAGAAAGGGAGATTATCCTGGGTAAGCATGACCTCATCAGGTGAATCTTTGAAAAAGACTGAGCTTTTCCTAAACAGCTTTGAAGCATGAGAAGAATTCGAAGCGAGGGAGATTCTCTATTGCTGGTTTTAAAAATGGAGAGGATTATATGGCAGGGAATGCAGGTGGCCCCGAGGATCTGGCAGCCAGCAAGGAAAGGGGGACTGCAGCCATGCAACTGCAAGAAACTGAGTTCTGCCACAAGGATACTGAGCTCCAGATGAGAGTGCAGCCCAGTTGACACCTTGACTTCAGCTGTACAAGACCGTGAGCAGGGAATCCAGCCATACCATGCCAAATTTCTGATCTGTAGAACCAGGAGCCGTTAACTGTGTGTTCTTGCAAGCCACTAAGTTCGTGATAATTTGTTACTCTGCAATAGGAAACTCATAGTCTGTTACCTATTAGATGTTTCTTGGCTGAGTTTCTCCCTTTCCAAGTCAGTCTTGTCCAGCCGTGACCCACTGCAGTCCCCATATTCCCTCCTAGAATCAATTATTACCCCTTTGCATTACTACAGTGGGAGCCATTTAAAATCTGTTTTAATTTTACCCTAGTAAAACTATTTTCTTAAATATTTTCTTTTTTCGCTGTTGTAAGACATCATTTCCTGGGACTTTAAACTCTCATACCTGACATATTATTACCTAACCTATTAATCATCAGTTTTCTATAGCAGCAATAAAATTATTGTTAGTCATTATTATGACTCTGAGGAATTACAAAAACTTAAAGGTTAAATTTTTATGTGTGAGATTAGTTTTTGTGAGTTTTATGGTTATTATGGAATTGGTCATCTGAGTATGATACATATGGAAACTTTTCCTAAACTTAACCACTGTTAAATTTTTATGTGTGAGATTAGTTTTTGTGAGTTTTATGATTATTATGGAATTGGTCATCTGAGTATGATACATATGGAAACTTTTCCTAAACTTAACCACTGGGCCCACTTGGTGAGAAAAAATTGTTAGGTGGACTATATGGTGTTAGAATTTCTAGGAGGAGAATTACCTGGAAGCCTGTAAACGAGCTCAAGAGTAACACTGTGGGCCTTTGAATAGGACAATGACATGAAAAAGACAAAAGTTTCTGCAAAATGTTTTGTTCCAAGGGAGCTGAGGAGTTGGCATGCCATTGCCAATCGGTGAAGTTGGTTGCAGGAGAGAGGGTTTGGCTTGAGTACATCCAGCAGCCACCGATGGATGCAAAGTTGCCCTGATCTCTTCTGCATCACGCTCTTCCCAGCTCTGCCCTTGAGCCCAACCAGCCCAGGGGGTCATCCCTGAACTTTGGAACTTGTGTTTATTTTGCAGGTTTGCAGACAGCAAAAATCTTAGTCCAGTTCCTTCATCTACTTGTAGATGGAAACTGAGTTTAGGTGAAAAGATTGGGAAAGGAATTTTATGTTAATGGTGGAGAAATGGAAACAATACTAAAATGATCACTCTCCTACTCAAGTGAATGGGGTAGTTACCCCAAGGGGAAAAAATGTGGCCTTGTGCTCTGGCATGTCAACGGCATGTTCCTTGGTGCAAATACACATAAACACATAAATATAGAAGTAGTAATGCTATGGTTTAGAAGTTAGATCCGTGGGGGGTATTGAAAGGACTACCAAAATGGAAGTAAGAAACACTGAGTTTTAAAAAGTGTCATAACAAGTAAAAAATGAGTCCTGGATCAAAGACTAATGTCCTGTCATCCTGCTTATAAAACATAAAGTGCACATAGGAAGATAGATACATAGACAGATAAAAGAAATGGGATAAATATATATACACAAAATATTTGATTTTAAAGAAGAAAAAAATTACTTTATAAACTTAGAAACAAATTTTAAACATGAATATGATGATATAATAAAGCATTATTTTTTCAATAGTATGAAATTGTAAATTTTGTACAGATTTAGAATGGCTTTCACAGAAATTTGGCATTGACCACAGGCTGGGAGCTGGGAAGACAACAGCCAGTTCATGGCCCCAGCCTCTCTGTTTCTCTGGAAAAGGTTTAGGGACCTCAGGCTCAGCCGTCTACCTGCTCCAAATTTGGGGCATTGACACCCAAGCTGGCTTCAGTGCTGGTGGTGGTCGGAGGGGTCCAGGCTCCTGCACAGTCCAGGCTCCAACCTTGCTCTGCCTTTACTGGGGCTGCCTCTCTTGCTGACACTAGAAAGAAAACATTATAACTACCGTTCAGTACCCTTCCAGTGCCCACCCATGTTTCATCTCTATTGCCCAGGCTCAGTTTGTGTTCCAGTCACGTGGTCCCTGAACATCCATCCTGAGCAGGAAGACCAGGACAGCTCTGGCANTCAATAGTATGAAATTGTAAATTTTGTACAGATTTAGAATGGCTTTCACAGAAATTTGGCACTGACCACAGGCTGGGAGCTGGGAAGACAACAGCCAGTTCATGGCCCCAGCCTCTCTGTTTCTCTGGAAAAAGTCTAGGGATTCCCAGCAGTGACCTCAGGCTCAGCCCTCTACCTGTTCCGAATTTGGGGCATTGACACCCAAGCTGGCTTCAGTGCTGGTGGTGGTCGGAGGGGTCCAGGCTCCTGCACGGTTCAGGCTCCAACCTTGTTCTGCCTTTACTGGGGCTGCCTCTCTTGCTGACACTAGAAAGAAAACATTATAACTACCGTTTAGCACCCTTCCAGTGCCCACCCATGTTTCATCTCTATTGCCCAAGCTCAGTTTGGGTTCCAGTCACGTGGTCCCTGAACATCCATCCTGAGCAGGAAGACCAGGACAGCTCTGGCAGGAAGCCCATTCAATGGCTCCCATCAATTCCACTGAAACTTTCAACTCAGGTGGCTCCCTAAAGGCCTAAAAGCTCTCTCTCTCTCTCTGTCTCTCTCTTTTTCATGTGCACACACACACACAAATACCTTTGTCCACACCAAGATGTTCACTTACATAGCTCTAAGAACACAGTTAAGAAAAATCAATAAAGTTTTAGTTGATGTGGCACTTTTCTAGCAATGATAACCAGTTGAAAAAAATAATCACAAATTGATAATGACTAATTCTACAATAAAGCCATATACATCCCCCCTCTCAAAATGTATGCAAAGGAGTAACAAGAACAGATACTAGCATATTAAGAAGATACAAATCACTTCATTCACATATCTCTCACCCAATGCTTCCCCAGCTCTGGGCTCCTTCTGGAACAGTAACACCTGCCAACTGCCTTCCTGGAATCACTGCAAGGACTAAATTAGATAATACATGTGGGGGCACTTTGTAACATGGAAATTACAAAGTAATTTGTAATATGTACAATGTATTTTTGTACATACATACAATTGTAATGTCAGATATTATTGCCAACATTTTAGAAAGTATGAGATCAAATCTGACGCTTTTGAACATTCTGGCACTAAAAAAAAATAAATCACACAGAGAGTCTCATTGATACAGAGAGTGAAAAAAAGGGGGCAGTCTTTGGTTTGCTTTCAAATAAAACATCATAAGGACAGTGTTTTCTGACCAAGAAATATAAAATTATTAGCAAGGCAAGCAGGGATTGCTTTGCTGCTTTATATGTAGGTAGTTAGTGCTTTTCTTTTTTTTTTTTTTTGNTTGAAAAAAAAATCACAAATTGATAATGACTAATTCTACAATAAAGCCATATACATCCCCCCCTCTCAAAATGTACGCAAAGGAGTAACAAGAACAGATACTAGCATATTAAGAAGATAAAAATCACTTCATTCACGTATCTCTCACCCAATGCTTCCCCAGTTCTGGGCTCCTTCTGGAACAGTAACACCTGCCAACTGCCTTCCTGGAATCACTGCAAGGACTAAATTAGATAATACATGTGCGGGCACTTTGTAACATGGAAATTACAAAGTAATTTGTAATATGTACAATGTATTTTTGTACATACATACAATTGTAATGTCAGATATTATTGCCAACATTTTAGAAAGTATGAGATCAAATCTGACGCTTTTGAACATTCTGGCACTAAAAAAAAATAAATCACACAGAGAGTCTCATTGATACAGAGAGTGAAAAAAAGGGGGCAGTCTTTGGTTTGCTTTCAAATAAAACATCATAAGGACAGTGTTTTCTGACCAAGAAATATAAAATTATTAGCAAGGCAAGCAGGGATTGCTTTGCTGCTTTATATGTAGGTAGTTAGTGCTTTTCTTTTTTTTTTTTTTTGTCCTTTTAGAGACCCGCCGCACTGCAGTCAGCCAGTGAGCGTGCCGGTCATCCCTATATAGGATCCGAACCCGTGGCGGGAGCGCTGCTGCACTCCCAGCGCCGCACTCTCCCGAGTGTGCCACGGGCTCGGCCCAGTTAGTGCTTTTCAAAATAAATTTTATCTAATTATAAAGGGATACTTGTCCATTGTTAAAATTTTGAAAAATACAGAGATGAATAAGGAACATAATCTCACTACCCAGAGCTAACCATTTACTAACAGCTTGGCTGTTAGTATTTCTTTCCAGTTCTTTCTCTGCATATGAATAAAAATGGAGAATATACTATATATAGGGGTTTATATTCTGATTTTTCACTTATTACATCATAAGTATTTTTCCTATGTTTTAAAAAAATTTGTCAAACATACTTTTTAATGCCCCAATAATATTCCACAATATGAATGCACAAATTAACATTACTCCAGATTATTTCCTTAGAATAGATTTCTAGAAAATTATTTTACTAAATAAGAGGCTAAGACCATTGTATGTAAGGTTTTTCATACATCTTGAGTAGACCATTACAAAGCAAGCCAGCACTGTTAAGGCATGAATCGCATGTAAAATCTCTCAGAAATGCAGACTAATTGGCTCCTCCTAGGTCCATCCTTGTATATTTTTATTTCCAAATCCTCTTTCTAATACTCTGGGAGAAAATCTGTTCTCTCCTGGGGCATATGTAAGGTGATTCTTGGACAGCAGCACAGCAATCGTTTACAGGTCATTCAGTTGGGATAGCTATTAATGCCTTGTGCAAAATAAACCAAAGATCCACAGAAACACATTTTTGCAGGTGAAAATTATGTTAGCCAACATTATTTCTCACTCTGATTTATGATGTAAGGCATCAAATTTCTCCATTATTAATGTACATGTGCCTGTGGGGGTAGATCCTCTTGGAAGGAGATTAAAAAGACACCAGCACCTAAAATCCCCCTTCCTAATAACACGAGAATGTGCAGAAGCCTTGAGGGGGTTGGTACAGTAGCTCACTGTATCAGACAACACCCTGTAGAGGATTAGCTTTCTTTCCATTAACGCGTTCCACTGTAGAGAGTCAGGGGTCATTTGTGCTCGCAAGAGAAAACGCGACATTAAGTAAAGTATGCTATTTGTCTATTCAGCACTGCATACCTATAAAGCCTCTGAAACCGCTCTGTAGTGACTGAACACATTTCTCATTTTCCCATTGCTGTTCCCCCTCCTTGGCCATTTTCCTAAAACCATAATTCAATCTTTCCAAAGGGAAAAAATAATCTCTGGGTAATCCTTTCAAAGATTCTTAGAAAGAAATATTTATTCTTTAATCACTCTTATGGAAAACGTACTTGTGATTACTACTAGGATTCAAACTGTTTCACCACCCACATGCACTTGGGCAGGGTGAGCATGGGCAGACATGTAAGCAGAAAGGCCTTGAGCTTAGAGAGCTTGGATTCTCGAGCCTAGAGAGCTTGGATTCTAAAGCCAGGGAGGCTCATGAAAAGAGCCACTCAGTGCATTATACCCTAGAACTGAAACTGTGGGAAAGTACTTTTTGATTGCGAAAGGGTTAAGTGGAGATCTCTGAGCTTAGAGAGCTTGGATTCTAAAGCCAGGGAGGCTCATGAAAAGAGCCACTCAGTGCATTACACCCTAGAACTGAAACTGTGGGAAAGTACTTTTTGATTGCGAAAGGGTTAAGTGGAGATCTCTGCATTACTTTCAGTAAATGTCCACCTGTTTTACCACGTGTACAGAATGGGAAAACTTTAAGGTAGAGGATTTAAGAAAAGAAATGGGAGGATGCCTATAGGAGGAGGGGTAAGTTGTCTTCTGAGTATTACAAAAATCTACATTACACTTACATGGTAAGTGGGGAGGGTGAGTTCTGGGGACATGCTCCATATCCATACTGTGAGCAGAGAGAGAAGGAGGCCCAGCTTCTGGACCCCTGCATAGAAGGGTGGTGCCCTTTGGACCCAGACACAGCCTCCTTGTCATCTGGAGCATGCTTTGTCCAGAGCAGGGACCCAAACGGATGGAGAAGTCAACTGTCTGACCCCTCCTCTCACATTCATGAATGAGATTCCTGGGCACAATTCCCAGTTTTCTTCCAGAAGCTGGAGCAAGACAGTACCGAATGAGAGTCGAACAGTGGCCTCACCGTCACCTTTGCAGGGCTCCACCGTCGTGACGGGAGATCTTGACACTCCAAGCAATGCAGTGTTTGCCACACTGGCAGCAGTAACAGAGCAATGTGCAGCCAGCAGGGGGATCGAAATTTGCAAACTCAGTATCCTGGGCCTCGGGCCAATGCAGGCTGGGTGCGTTGCTGTGGTGACACATTTAGTCTCCAGGGAGGGATGCTGGCACACCAGCTGCATTCCTGGCACCACATTTGCCAGTGAGAAACTTTGGAGTGGGACTGGTATCAACTCCAGAGAGAGATGCAAGCTGCTTTTCTAACTTCTTTGGCAACAGTACCCTTTGCAACTTGGGCACAATACACCCTCCTGAATATTTACAAGAACTGCTATTTGTGATACTCTTTGGGGCCCTGTTGGATGGTACTTCGAAGGGAAGTACTAAAATGATAGCAGCTTTCCAGTTTACAAATGAAACTATAGTATCCCTGAATAATTCAATTTCCTAAACTTGGCACCTAACTATGCAATGACTTATCTTTTGCTGGGAAGGGATTCCAAACCTCCACCCCCGCCCCCACTGCCCCAACTTTTAAAAATAGCTTTTACTGTTGCCAAAAGGAGAGCCTAGTATTTACTATGGGAGGATACGTGAATTAAAATACTCGTTTCTTTCCCTGTTGCAATTCACAGGCTCTGTATTAGCTGAGTTCTCTAATACCTGAGAAAGGTCTCCTTGCAGAAGCGCCCTTAGTTCCTCAGAGTGCCTGATCCACCTCTCTTATTTGTGCCTGGAAAGCAACATGCACTAGGATTTGGCCACTTAGTATTCAGACCATGTAAAGATTCAAGTAAAAAGCCTATATTGCAAAGCTGGACACACAGTCGCCAGGCCAAACATAGTCAATGGTTCAAATCACAGTTAAATTATAAGAAAGCATGCGGTGGAACATGCGGACCTGACTTGTCAATGGAGCAGTAGAGATAAAAGGAACCACTCCATAAATGCCAACTTGTGAGGCTTTAGTGAATGCGGAGACGGTGTTCTTTCTAGCTGCCTCCAGTTGACTGTAAAGGCTAGTTAGGATTTTGAACATAATGCTTTTATCCTCCTTCTTTTCCTCTTCTTCTTCCTTTGTCTTCTTTTAACATGCAAAGCATCTCCCAAGTATTGAAAAATGAACAATTCCTCTGTGTATTTCCATAGTTTTGCAAAGGCACAGCGATGTTAGCAGGCCGAGCGATTACTACTGGAAACATCAGATGCAGCGGAGGAAATGCAGTTAATACAATAATTCACATATGTGAATGCTTAGTTCCATCAATGTCAGCTTTATTTTCTTCTTGATATACACAAAGCTGGCACACAATTTTAACTGATGAGGTAATGTCATTTTTAATTTAGAGAGCCTTAAGCTGTCCACTTTAACTAGTGATATCATCTTTACAGTTGTCCCCTGAGACTTCATGTAAACATAAGTAATGTGTCCTGGGCAGATTGAAAAGGGATTGCTAAAGATGACATTGGGTCATCATGAAGATTTCCCCCACTTTGATCTCTTTTAAATTGCCAGATACAGTTGATGTGACTGCCATATTTTAGCCATTCCTGAAACTAATATATCCCAGGACTTTTGAACCAAGTTAAACACAGAAATAAAATAAAGGTTTGAAATGAACAAACTGTAATGTTTTCATGTCATTTCTAGAAGAGAAATGGAAGACAAATCAGATTCTCTGGCTCCTAGTTGATTTGGTAAATAAAAAGAGAGAAAAGGCAAGATGCTAAGAAACATATGACACCATAGGAACAAAAGCCTTCTTATTTTCCTAGGGGCCACTAGGGTATGGGTGCTGGTTTTCTACCTTTTAATGATAAATAAGATCCAAGCACATCTGTTATCTCAGTGCAATCTTTGGAGTGATATTTTTATTGTCACTTCCATTATCATTTGTCTCTTTAGTGTGTCATTATTAAACCTGAATATTTTTTAAATCATATCACTTTGGTGATTGCAATGTGTCATATTTCTTTTTCAAATAAGAACATTTCTTTAAAGATTCAAACAATGGTATTCCTTTAAAGGTTCAAACTTCTGGGTGTAAATAAACTTACTTCGTATTTTTAAACAAACTTTTTTCTTTGAACAAATTCTGTTCTATGATCCAAGTATAGTTTGGGGCGAGATAATCTGTGTTTTAACCATAGGATGTGGATACTGAGAGAGTTTTTTCTAAGAAGTCTGGAGTTTGGTGGTATTGAGTCAAATAGTAAAGAATCTGTTTATTATTCTGTGGCCATATGTTTAGAGGGTCGTTCACAGAAATCAAAGTATTGTTCATGGACAGCTCCAGCCAACTAGACATTTTGAATTCATAAAAGAACTTCACAGTTTGAAAAGAATGCATAGCATTATGTATTAACACCCCACCACTATAGAAAAAGGAACACAATTTAATAATAGAGGATTGTGCTCATGAGATTTTTTCTTGTTAATTGGTTACTTTAACTGACATTGTCTGCAAGTAAAATGGACACCATTATTCTTAGTAGTCTGTGTTGCCAGATGATGTATACAGACATGGTGTAGTCCATTTTAATTATTTCATTTTGCTAGATTTTTTTTTCCTTCCCTGTGATGCAGTAGTAAATGCACATGGCACTTTTTTTCCTGACAGACTATTGTGGATCATGCTGGTTTCTAAGATACTTCAGATAAAAGAGCATTTCTCACCAACCTAATATTTCCTTCTATGTTTGTGTGCTAGATATGACTACGTG
>NW_007727837.1:44833-46705 GCF_000696425.1 Galeopterus variegatus | reverse complement strand
AGAGCATTTCTCACCAACCTAATATTTCCTTCTATGTTTGTGTGCTAGATATGACTACGTGGAAGTCATCGACGGAGAAAATGAGAATGGACGTTTATGGGGAAAGTTCTGTGGAAAGATTGCCCCTTCTCCTGTCGTGTCTTCAGGGCCATTTCTTTTCATCAAATTTGTCTCTGACTACGAGACACATGGTGCAGGATTTTCCATCCGTTATGAAATTTTCAAAAGAGGTGAGTGAGTAGCTTATGGTAGAGCAACTATAACTAAATATTTCTTTAGTATTGTTTGATTTTATGAAAGACAAAGAAAAAAAAGACAGGTGTAATGCTTTTCTTCTTTCATAAAAAAATGACATGTTCCCATTACAAAAATGTTGGAAAATACTTAAGTAAAGGAAAATTACTCAATGTATGGAAGAAATATGTTTGAAATTGAAAAAAAATATTTCAGGAATCAAAATTGCATCATCCCAATGCACTAACCAGTGTTTATAAGGAATATCTTCCAGAAAACTCTTTTAAGGGCATTTATTCTTATCTTTTATCTTTAAAAATAAGTTTGGTCTACTCTTGAAGTTTGATTTCTTTTGCTAAAAAATCTTAGTTCCTCTTGCCTTGAAGCCCTGTAACTCCTGTTCCCTATATTTTATTGCGGAATTCAAAACTGGTAGTTCCCAGGAAAAGCAAAGCGGCCCACCAGCCTTATTGTTTCTGTAGCTATTGTGGGAAGATTAGGCTTTCTAGTGACAGAGAGAAGGCTAGACAGAGAACCTCTTGGAGGAAACAAAACAGTAATGCTTTATATGGCATTCCCTTTCAGAATGAAATATGTTACCCCCTCTAATATAAGCATCTACTAATCTTCTGTTAGAACCATATATATTGGGATGGGACAGAATATAACAATTTATAGGCTCCCAACCTTGAGGGATTAAACGCATATATTGGTCAATAAATAAACAATGTAACTTTATTGGATATCACTGTTTTTAGCAATAACCTATAGATCCTTTTATATGTTAAATTCAGCCTTTCTGTTAATTACGTTTTTAAGTTGGCTTTAATGTGTGGGGAACCAGTCCCCGCACGGAGGCTCAAGGCGTGAATATTTTGTCCTTGAATGAGAAAAAGCTTGTTTTAATAGAGAAAATGTAGCCAACCAATTTCAAAAGCCTAAGGTCTTCTGGGTCAGCGACAACTGAAAATAATGAAAAGGAGAGCCAGGAATTTCTGGGAACATTGGTGGAACTTCTTTAAATTTCAAAGATATTTGGCCCTAAACCCATATAAATATGGATAGATGGAGAGGATTGTGTTCTGAAATTTACCTAAGCACATACTTAGAGCCCTTTAGTATAATTAATGCTATACACATGACATCAGTGTGGACAGATGATTATATATGTACATATTTTCTTGCGTTGAAAGCCATTTGGCTCATTGTATAAAATTATACTGTACATGTACACGTATGGACACATACATACATGTCTACATTCAATTGCTTTTATTTGCATGTGCCACTATCAAAGACAAAAGGTTAAGAACAGCCTTTCATTTTCAGTGTTTCCCAAAGACCTGAAGATTGTTGAAAGAGAAAAGAGAGAGATCGGTCACTAAGTCATCGAGAATTCTCTATCTTCTTTCCAAAGGAGCTCATTCCCTACATTTCTGTTAGTCTCAGCTGCACTGACGTTTCCCTGTCCTGCTGTCCAGCACCATCCGTGAGACTGAAATGTCTCTTGTTCTTTCTCTTCTTGACTCCCTACATCTAATAGGGCTTCTAGTTCTTTTTAATTTTCATCCAAAGGTCTCAAAGAGTCACAGCTTCCTTTCCATGTCCACTGCCATTACCCAAATAAGCCCAGGTTGT
>NW_007727837.1:39202-44008 GCF_000696425.1 Galeopterus variegatus | reverse complement strand
AGGTGTCCTGTAACTTACAGGACACATACACACAGACATCCCACTTACCAACAATATGTTTCTCCTTAATATTTTTAAATTTCTTCATGCGTGCATGTTTCGTTTTCTAACTAGATTGGTACAACCTGAAAAATATATAGAATACATCTTCCCCCCACCCTCATTTCACTTGCTATACTCCACAAATAATCATTAATATAATATATTTGTGCATATACATACAGGTTATGAATGTGTTTTTCTCAAAAGCCATTTAATGGAATTGTAGAATCCATGAATCTGTTCTTTCGAAAACATAGCGCTCTTTTCACACTGCAGCAATTTCAAGTTGCCTCAAAACACATGAATTATACTAATCCTAGTTTAATGCAACTGGGAAATTAACTTCTCACTTGTTGACCTTGAGGTTTTTGAGCAATAGATTACAGTCCTAAGAGGTGTTTAGGCCATTTCTGAGTCCCTAGGGTTGCATTTTTACAGGACCATCTTTGCCTGACAGTCAACAAGACCAGTCCCTTCGGCTTCCCATTCCTCCTGGAACCTTCTCGACCACCCTAATTCTCTCCCCAGGAATCCCACTTTCCCCTTCTACATGTCTCTTCCCAGGTGCTGAAACCTTGGGTCACCAACCCTACAACTATTCCCAGTCGCCTAAGGAAATTACTCCAGGAGACCCAAGACTCCTCACCTATTACTCTTTCTCCGTCCTTCCCTTTGGCCTGGGTCATCCGGACCCAGATGCTGGAAGAAGCTAGAGCATCTATGGGTCTTGGTGTGGGACAGGGGTGCCATTTATTGAGAGCAGGATTGGTCACTTGATATGTTATGTGATTAAGAGTCTGTATATTTAATAATAATTCCAATGAGAGTATCTTAACTGTTATTATTATCCATGCTTATTGTCACTAACGTGGCATTCTAATGGTTACAAAGGTACTCTCGGTCTTACAAATATTAAGAGTCTGTATATTTAATAATAATTCCAATGAGAGTATCTTAACTGTTATTATTATCCACGCTTATTGTCACTAATGTGGTGTTCTAATGTTTACAAAGGTACTCTCGGTCTTACAAATAATGTCAACCAGCAGCTCCTTTGCTCCTGGGCACACAGGGCTGCCTGCCCTCCCTGCTGTTTGTCTCTTGTGTACTCACCGCAGAATTCACTAACCCACTCCCCTTACCCACACCTGCCACTGTCCCTGTGGAGGAAGTGCTTGTTCAGCAGTGGCAAATTCATGCAACAATGAGTAAGGAAAATATTGAAAAAAACTTTGGTGTATAATGGAGAAGGTAGAAAATTACAGTCTTTAAGTTAGAAGAAATTTTTTTTCAAACCTTAAAGTCCAACTCCTATTTGTTATGCACAGAGTATGAGAACAAAAATGGTCTATAGTCACCCAAGGCTACACAGCCGGTGAAGGTAGGACTGGAACTCAGGTCTCCTAGTGCTCAATCTGTTCCTCTTCCATAGAATTTCCCCACATTTTGTCAAAATACATTAGAAAATTAGAAATCCTGAGACAGTTTCCAAAGGTATGTGACATGACAAGGATACAGCGAAAGCACTGAAATCCATCTGGTTTTGAAAATAAGCCCTTAATTCCTGTTTTTGGGTTTTTGTTTTTGTTTTTAATTAGAAATCCTGAGACAGTTTCCAAAGGTATGTGACATGACAAGGATACAGCGAAAGCACGGAAATCCATCTGGTTTTGAAAATAAGCCCTTAATTCCTGTTTTTGGGTTTTTGTTTTTGTTTTTGTTTTTCCCTCTGTCTCATTAAATCTTCATCTCTCCTGGACAATTTTATCTTTTTGAGAAGGAGCAAACGCTAGTGTCTTCATTAAGCCTTGCTGTTTGCTTTGCCTTACAAAGACCTAGCCAAAGCATTTTTTCCACAGAGAGGAAGTTGAAGGCAACCAGATTCATTGTTCCTACGTCTTGGAAACAAAATTCTAAAGGGTTCCCAATATTATTTATATTCTTTGTGAATTAATGACTCAGTTGGCATAGTCACAGTCACCTCAGAAGCCACGAGAGTATCTGAGAAACAGATCGTTCACAATACAGCACTTTTCATAATCTCTACCTAGAATTGACCTGGCAAAATGCCGCATGTTAACAACTTTTTAACCGGAATCAGATAGATAAGCATTTGAGGCCATCATGGTGAAGGCTGAGCCACAGCCAAGAGGCTAGGGAGATATTTTAAACAAGCCAGACCTTTGCAGACCAGTATATTGTGCCCAGCTGACACGTATTCCTCTTCTGCATCTCCAGTGCCATGGATATCTATTATATGCACAGAGAGAAAACAATTGATTTTTTTTTTTCTCAGTAAGCTCCTAGATGCACTGAGATGGAGATTCAGCTTACTGACCTGAGCCACTAAAAATAGAGACCTGCTAGTTACATTTAATCTGTATGAATGCCTAATAAGTTACCTCTAGTTGCTTGGCACTTTGGGAGAATATTTAGATAAGAACAATCTCCACAAACCACCTCATTCAAAGTTTTATTCTTGCATGCCATGGCAGGGGTCACTCCCTTCTGGTTGCAAGTCACAGCGAGACAGTGGTGCAGGAAAAGAATTGTTGAACTGAACATTCCCAAATTTGATCCTGAGATTCAAAAGCATTGTTTCATCTCTGATGCACAGAGAGCCTTCGAAGTGAAGCTGTTTGAAAATCCTGGCAGTAGTGTTGGCAGTGAGGGCAGAGTTGATAGGATCATGTCGGTGTAGACGGGCGGTCTTTCAATTGTGTAGTGATTACTGCCCTATTCAGTGCTGCAGACCATGAACTGAAATTGTGGTCATTCAGTCAGTCATAAAGTCAACTTGCAATATATGCCTGAATGCTCTTAACCAATTTAAATGACAAATCACCATAATTTGTGAAGTCTTGATAACACGGAACAGTTATTGAAATTACACTTCTATTAACAAGCAACTTTAGACTGGCATACTGTACTGTATCTGATACTTTGGTAGAAGGTTAGGATGTCAACATTGATATCAGGTGACTTCCGGCATCATGGCTTGTAATCACAGTTTATCGTGCCCTCACTAGCAGCCACACGTTACCGGCACACCTGTGTCAACACCACTCAGAATGAGTCACTCACCCTGGGTACATGTACGAATTACCTTTCACGTTTAGTTTGTCAAAGAGGCATAGGTCACATCTGGCAGAGTTACTGAGTCACTGGTGTAGGAATCTGAAACCCAAACTCCCTCCACTGAATTCTCTCCCTCGCCTTTGTAAATGTTCTATTTCACCAATAAAGAGCTGTCAGCCTCAAGATTTAAAGATTTAAGCTTGAAGGGGCTATAATTATTTCTCTAGGGCTCTGCCGAGCTTTCTGCTACTCATTCATTGTTCCCACGTGATTTTATGTTTGTCATTTTTTCCCGCTGCAACAGCAGAAGTCTTTAAATGGCTCCACACAAATGGAAAACTAAGGTGAACACAATAAATCTGAACTTGACTTTCCATACCAATCACTAATGTGAAAAGGCTGAGTAACGCATGGGTTAGATGGTGGTTATAATGGTGGGCTGTTATTAGAAAGATATTCTGTCTTTGCCCGGATTATTTCTTGGTGAAGTTCTTTGAGTAGGATTTTCACTTTGCTCTTTTTTTCTCTTTTATGCATAGGTCCCGAATGTTCTCAGAACTACACAACACCTAGTGGAGTGATAAAGTCCCCCGGATTCCCTGAAAAATACCCCAACAGCCTTGAATGCACTTACATTATCTTTGCACCAAAGATGTCAGAGATTATCTTGGAATTTGAAAGCTTTGACCTGGAGCCTGATTCAAATCCTCCAGGGGGGATGTTCTGTCGCTATGACCGGCTAGAAATCTGGGATGGATTCCCCGATGGTAAGAATGGCCGAAAGCATCCCCAAAAGGGAAAGACCCTGGGGGAAGGGCACTGGGATCCTTTTACAAATGTTATAATATATGCTACGCATCATTAAAAAACAAAAATAGTTGAAAAGGACAATGGGAAAACAGAGCAAAATGGCAACTCTCTTTATGCAGAGCAGTGATGATATATTTGAGCTCAAAAAGACCTTAGTAATTACCTAGTCCAATTCCTTTGTTTCATAGATAAGGAACGTGATGCCATGAAAGATTACGCAAGGTCTCATAGCTATTTTTATGACAGAATTGGGACCAACACACAGTTTTCTTGACTAAAATATTTTGCTCATTTCACTGACCTACGTACTGGCCATTAATTCATAAACTGTCAGAGGATGGGGTCTTAAGAGATCAATTAAATCAAACCACTCATTTCTACAAATGCAGACACTAAGGACTAGAGAGGTTAAGTGCCTGATAAGATTTTAAGGATGAGATATGCATCCATTATGCTACCAAAAATATTAGAAATTTAGAAAAGGAATGAGAGTGTTTGGGCATTCCTAATTCAGACAGATTCCCTGTCTGCTGTCCAGGGAATTTTTATCTTTGGCAACTTGAATCATTTCAATACGTCATTTATGTTCATTTTTCCTATCATCTAAATTAATTCATACATTAAAAAATATTTATTGAGTACCTGCAACGTGCCAGGCACTGTCCCAGCTACTTGGTAAGCAAAGCAATCAATGATGCTGTCCTTGTGGAGTTTATATTCTTCACATTACAATAAACAGTGCACATTAAAAATAAATGAAATATGTGCATGGAATTTTAGAAGGTGAGAAGTGCTATAAACAAACCAAAGGGGAGAGCTCGAGAGAGAGAGAGAGAGAGAGAGAGAGAGAGAGAGAGAGAGAGAGAGAGAGAGAGA
>NW_007727837.1:17806-38258 GCF_000696425.1 Galeopterus variegatus | reverse complement strand
AGGAAGGAAGGAAGGAAGGAAGGAAGGAAGGAAGGAAGGAAGGAAGGAAGGAAGGAAGGAAGGAAGGAAGGAAGGAAGGAAAGAAAAAAGTAGAGCAGGGTAAAGGGATGAGAAGTTAGGGGAGGGGGAGGTGTGGTTTGATTTCAAATAGGGTGGTCATTATTAAGTGACATTTGAGCAAAGATTTGCAGGAGGTGGGGGAAGTAGCCATGTGGACATCCCAGTGGAAGTTTTCCATTCAGTCCTTGCGAATTAGAAGGTGAATAGCAAAAATACACACCCAAATTCTGAACAGAGGGAGATAATATCTAATAATGTGTTGCAGCTGCATTGCTTATCTTGTGTTTAGTCTGGTGTGATATTAAGATTTCTCTAGAGAACACATGCTACATAGATCAGAAAAGGTGGCTTGGAAATTCTCAGTGGGTATGCATTAGAGATGCATAACCATCTACGAAATAGAAGCAGATATTTTTCTCAAGTTGGAGAAAAGAACATTTAAGTAAATTGTAAATGAAGATCAAGTATAATGTGAAGGAGATTGCCTGAGTCTTTGAAATAACATCAAAATTACTAGTGTAATTCAATTTAGCTGTGTTCCCCAATAGTAAACAGCATTAGAGAAAAAACTGGGTGTTCAGAAACCTTATATTGTCATTGCAGTAAATGGGTGAGTTAACATTAGTATCTTCTTTGCTCTTTTACCGTATAAATAGGGTTATGATGATCTTATCAAAAGTCCTTCATTAAGTAATGAGATTTGCCCAAACAGAGTGCTGATTGATTTTCAAGTATTCACTCTGATAATTAGGAAAACAATATTATAATAACATGGTAAGAGTAGTTGGAACATTTAATAATGGGGTTATTATTTATTCACAACCTAAATTTGCAGCTTTCTTTCCTATAACTTTTATTTGAATTGACATCTGAAGAGGAGGTCCAATCAACCAACTTATTTAGAATACTTTCAGAAAGAGCACATTGTTATTAGTGTCAAGGGTTTTTCAAAATAGTAATTTTCTGGCTCTAGAAAATCACTGAGTTGAAGCAAGGAACAATTAACAATAAGAGTGATCAGCCCCACAGTTCACTTATGTTTTAAACTATGGTGCATCTGACTTATTCCCAGAGAAAATTGGTTGTGGAATATGAAGAATGCATTTATATATTTGGTTTTTGGTGCGTGCGTATATATAAATATTTCACCATTTTGTATAGCTAACCATAATTTCTTTTTCTTCCTTCTTTTATTATTATTATTATTATTATTTGGTTTTAGGTATATTTTATTTATTTATTTATTTTATTGAAACATAGTTGCTTATACATATCTGTGAGGAATAGTGTTGAATATCAATACTTGTGTGCAATATGTGATGCTCAAATCAGGATAGTTAGTATATTCAACATTATGCAATGTAATCATTTTTCGTGGCCCTTTACCAATGCATTTATTTACGTATTTGTTCACATTTACCTGGCCTCATCCAGCCTATGCCAGTGTATCAGTTCCCACTTTTCCAAGCAAAATGAGAGATTGTATCCTCCTGGGTTTTTTTGTTGTTGTTGTTGTTTTTTGTCAGTGGCACTAGAAACACTTTTGTCATAGTAGTTCAACACATACAGTTTCCTCTGCCAGCAAAATTGCTTTTAGTCTTTGATATCCTTTCCAAAAACAACAACCAGAAGGCGCTGAAGGCTTTTAACCATCAAGTGATTTTATGTTACATTTTATCATAAACATTGAATTAAATGACTAAGTAATTGAAAGCTACTCATTGATTCAAATTGACTTTGAAGAAAAGCAGTTTACTCCAAAACTCAGAATTCGAGGCACGTACGTTGTGAATCACACATCTCCATCTATCACTCTCTTTGAAGCTCTATGGATTCGTGAGTAGCAACTCTGAAGGAATTCGTGGAGGTTTACATATGGTTTGAGGCAGAGAGCCAGGCACCGCTGCCCTGGTCGATATTGCACTTGCTTGTGCTGAATGATGGAGACACATGTGTAGACTCAGCTCCCACCACTTCTGTGTGAATGGAGCCAGCCCTCTGCCTCAGCTGACCTGAGCTGCGGTTGTTAACTACATTCCAAAAATTATAGACGATTTCAGCAATAAGTTTGATAAAAGCTAGGTTGAGTTCTGTTGGTTTTTTATTTACTTTTACATTTAAATTAACCTCCTAAAACCACAGGGATAGATGTAAATGTGCCAATTTGTTTTTTGGGGGAAAAGGTGTAAAGTTTATTTTTGGTACTTCAGATAGTCTCTAACAAACAATTTGTCAATTTCAAAAAAAAAGTATAGATGGTCTGTCTTGAACCTTTGAAACAATCCAGTTTTGTTTATTATTCAAAATACCTCATTTAAAAAATACCTCTTTATAGTAGATTATTGCCTTTTTTTTCCACATAGAAAGGTGGCAGAAAGACAAATTGTCTGATTATGAGGTGGAATGCTAATTATTGGAAAGATTCATGGGAACATACAAAGAATGTGGTATCAACATTCCTTGTTGCAAGTATATCTTCTAAACAGTACAAATACTATATTTACCTTCACTCTTGACAAGCTCCAATTATTACAGTCCTACTTTCCCCTAAGTGGTAGCTTGGCACGTGTTCCTTGCTTAAATTCTTCCATAATTCCATTTTTGAATTATACTTCTGTTTTTGTGACAGTTTTCATTCATCTCCTTGGCCTTTGGGTTCACAATAACAGAAAAAGGAAATCCAATTGCTGTGTTCATGTAAATACATAAATGAGCACACACAAGAGACAGAGAAGAGTACTACATCTGCTTTCGCTCGGATCAATATTGCATTAGCTTGCAAGACTAAGGTCTTGCTGTTGTTCAGGAAAATTCAATACTTCTTTGTATTATAGTCGAAAAAGCCTTTCACTCTCCTATCTTGAGGGCTCCTAAAGAGAGTTGCACGCTGCTGTCCGGGGGCAATGTTCTAAAGGACAGAAGGCAGATTTACCCAGCGTGTCTCAAACATTATAAACCAGTGAGTCATGGAGACTCTCTAAATTATGAGTCTGCATTAAACAAGTTCTCTTCTGTTTTCTCTTTCAAAGAGACTCCCCCTTCCACCCTCCCCAGGAATTGGGTGATAGTGGAGGGGGAGGGTCTATGGCCAGAGCTTCTAGGGGGAGCACAGCTTCCCTTGTGTGCTTATGTTCTTGGGAAGGTCAGGAGCTGTGGCGATCAGAGGATGACCCCAAAGCTTAAGATTGTAAAAGTTTGCCCAAACACTAAAGAAAAAGATTATGAAACCACACTGATGGAATTTAAATGAGGGGGAAACGTTAGGGAGTATGAATGGACTCTACACCTCCCCTTTAAAATTGCAGACCAGAAATGACATTCTTTTTGAGGAAAGGAAAGACCTTAGTTTCTTGCTCAGCAATGGTATTTTCATGCACATGTGTGGGCAACTTTGAGCTCTACAGAGAAGGAAAAAATGTTGAATTGGTGGTAGGGCCACATCCAGAATGAAGAAAATCTGGCAAAGAACCAGCACTTGTAGAAAATAAGCCAGGATTAAAGCTGAAGAGAAACAAAAAACAGTAAGAATTTCATCTCCTGAGATGCTTTCTTCTGCCAGCCAAGAAGCCTAGTATAACAAAATTCTCTTCTCATAATGCAAAGGTATCGTCCATGGCAATGTGATGCCCCATAGATAATCTGTATCAATTCCCCTCACTGGGTTATTCTCCTTGGTTTTTTGTTTGTTTGTTTGTTTGTTTGTTTTTATGATAAACAGTCTATGCACACAATATGTTTGGTTCTTGGAGAGTGAGGGATTGCAGCAGAGAGAAAATTCTGAATTCAATCAAATCAATTGCTTTGAACACATCGAGAAGTTATCAGGTATTCAAAGTAACCCGTTTTGCACTAACTCAAATATATGAACCACTTTGCTTTAGTGTATATATGTATGTATTTTTTTGTAAGAAGATTGGAGCTGAAAACCTGTTAGCCAAATGTCTGTACTTGCTAAAAAGCAGGGTGCTCAGATTACCTGCCTACTAGAAACTCAGCTGGTACTTGCGGCCCCAGGGAGATCAATTCTTGTGGGCTTTGCTTTTGAAATCACTTGAAGCATCTCCTAGCTCTTATCCACTGCCTTCTGCGTGCAAGCTGCACACACAAGCCTGGGACTACCACAGCCCTATGGAAGGCCCGTCTCTCCGGGGAATTGTCCACCTACTGTGCTTCCTTAAACAAAGCAATCATTCTTAGTTGAAATGCACAGATCCATGGATTTCTTGGAGGCGAAAACAGTCCACACCAGATTGTCCTTCTAAGCCCAAACCATCTGGCCTGTCTTTACCATATGTGCAATGAAAAAAAGTAAAGAAAAAAGGACTTTTTTTCCGTCTTGCTGATGATCTGGACAGGGAAATGGAAGGATTCTCCAAGTCCAGGGGGCTTCTGAACTGTTCATAAAGCAACATACAATCACTCTGATAGCCAAGGTTGTCTACAGTGCTTCAACAAATAGCAATTTGACTTTAACACAAATTAGTCAGTGTTCCCAATCATTTGCTGCCTTGGGTACACTCTTTTCTTGGTATGCACAGTCAAAAGCTGCTTAGGGCCATCTCTTAGCCACTGGACACAGGTGCAGTGCAGCCACCGCTCAGAACTGGGAAAGAAAAAACTGGGACAGAAGTCAGAAAGATGCATTTCTGTTTCATTTTGATTATAACTTACCATTACATATAAATTAGTGACATCTATAGTCACTAATTTTTAAAAAATTGTTACTATTATTAATTAGTCTTTAGATAAAGCCCTGAGTAGGACATGATCCATTGTCCTTTGTCCAAGTCTGCATAGATATTTATCACCATAAGAATCCAGGGCTAAATGATGGAATGAGGAAGGAAGACAGGATTACCCACTCCTGGATCAGACCCCTGCTACTTCTGTGGCTCCCAAGCATCCACCTTCCCCGGGATCTCCTCCTAGGGCAGCAGAAGTGAGGGCAGGCATCTCCAAGAGAACTCGCTGACCACAGTCTCACTGGAGTCCTTTGGCTCTGGGCTGTGTGTGCAGTTTGGTCCCAGTGATGAATGCCAAGGTACCACTTGACAGCCCAAATCTCCTTCTTTGCAATTGAAGTAAGCATTTCGATTCTGTTCCTGAAAACAATCCTGCTCATTGGGGAATGTGGTTATGCCTGTTACTGCCCTTCTGAGCATACTTTAAAATCTTCTCCGCAAACCCAATCCAACATGTTCACTGCAAACCAATTAACTAGGGAAGATTTGCTTTGGGGTGGAAAATGCTTCTGGGTTCTGCTGGGGCCCATGTCTGTAAATGGTTATTCTTGCATCTACTATAGAGGAAAAGACATTTTGACATTCTCTGTATTTTTCTCTTTCCAGTTGGCCCTCACATTGGGCGTTACTGTGGACAGAAAACACCAGGTCGAATCCGTTCCTCATCGGGCATTCTGTCCATGGTTTTTTATACTGACAGTGCCATAGCAAAAGAAGGCTTCTCAGCAAACTACAGTGTCTTACAGAGCAGCGTCTCAGAAGGTCAGTGTTCATCTTGCAAAGCCCTGGGGTAAATACTCGCTGTTATTCCTTCTTACACACCTGCGGCACATGAAACACCAAAGAAATGTTTTCTGAATTAGGGTGTCAAGTGTTTGTTTTTCTCTTTTAAATGTTTTTGATGAATACCAATAGGAAGAACTATTTGGTATGCTTTCTTCATAAAATTGTGGCTGAGAAGCCTGCTGTGAGCCTCCGAAATTATGGGAGGAAGTGAGAAATGGCAAAACACTGCCTTGAAACAGTGAAATATGACCAGACACTTACCTGGAACCCTCGAATGTGTAATAGGCTGAGAATGGTAAAAGGACGGGCATTAATGCCAGGTGATAAGAACAAATCTGCAGTAGTTCATTGACAGAGGTGTCAAACAGAACGGATGGCGAGGGGTGGTTCGGTTGTGGAAGACCCTGGGGTCTTCCATCTTCCATTATGTTTTCTTTCTTACATGAATGAAAGCAGGTGTTTATGTAAAAGAAGCACATTTTAATTTCTATTCTACTTTTCCATCAAAGAAAAAAAGTAAAATTATTTGTATATTACAAAAATACTAAACTAACTCAAACTTTTCTTAAAGTTTATGTGGTCGCCAACTCTTTTAATGGCTGGAGAAAAAACTGAAAGAACAAGAATAAATTGTTTGTGTGTTTCATCAGTTCTGGCTGCCAGATTGTAAAGCATCAGAGAGAGGACGAGGGGTGTTTGGAGACCCATCCTACAGATAGGCTAGTATCTCCTCCACCAGATGCCCCGTGCAAATGAAAAGGCCAATGAAATTTCAAAATTGGATTTGTGCTTCATTTATTTGATTAAATTATTTATGTATTTCTGTGCCTGTAAATATTTTTTATGTTACAAATAACAAACCTAAGCTTAAAAGTGTGAAACCAGTGAAAGAAAGCTTTTTATGCCATAAACCTTATCTGTTATGATAGAAAAGTCAGAAAATGTACAATTTTGGCTAGTAGAGATTTTCTGGATGGTTGGGAGTCTTCCATTTAATCTCTAAAGCTTTTTTTCCCTTTTGTATTTTGGATTCACATTTTTCTAAAATTGATTGTTCATCTTCCAATAGCAAACTGAGTGTGTTAGGCCTAATGGTATATAAGTTTTGTTAATTCATGGTGATTTTTGTAAGCATTATTATTTTAAGCTGTAAAACTGTGGTGCTCCTTAGGGCCATATGATACTGCAGTTTACACCTGATGGATACTTTTGTAAATAAAGTAAGCTAATAAAGTAAGCTAATTATGTTAATAAAGTAAGCTAATTATGTTAATGACCATGAGCAGGCCAGGGGCAGAAGACATGAGAACTAAAGGAGACAGGGAGAATGAGTGGCCTAGGTGCTACCTGCAAGGGATCTGAGAGACAGAGAGTTACTTACAATCTACTGTCCACTGAAAATGAACTGTAAATAAACATAAAGCCATCTTCAGTTTTATTAGATAGAGGAAATAATTCAATACAATAATTTTATTTAAATACAACTTTTGACGTGCATCCATGTGACAGACAGACCACACACACACACACACACACACACACACACACACATACACAAACCCCAACACACACATACACAAACCCCAACACACACATATTCAATTTTGAAAATAAATCAGAATTTTTCATCATTTCGTAATAAATTTCACATAGTATTGTTGTCAACCTAGGTTCACTAGGGAAAATCATTAATCACTGTGATTATCTTCATAGTCTTAAAATATTGCCATGAAAATGCAAATATCGGTGCTATGTTCCAATAAGTCACTTGCTGCTGTCTTTTGTAAGTCTTTGAGCACATGAACTCTGTAGTCTGACAGATTAAAAATAAAATGCATCTTAGGTCTCGTATATTTTGATGACTTTGGGCCATATGTTTCCCTTCAGATTTCAAATGTATGGAACCTCTGGGCATGGAATCAGGAGAGATTCATTCTGACCAGATCACAGCTTCTTCCCAGTATAGCACCAACTGGTCTGCAGAGCGCTCTCGCCTGAACTACCCTGAGAATGGGTGGACTCCTGGAGAAGATTCCTACAGAGAGTGGATACAGGTACGTGGTGTAAGACCTGGCATATCTCGTGTTAAAGAAGACTTTGGCCATCTCGAAAGGGTGTTGGAAAAAAGCAGTGCCATGACAAATGCCCTCACATGAGAAGGATTACAGACACCAAGTGTGGTCACTGCAGAACGGTCTCATCACTACACAGTCAGAGAAGAGCAGGTCTGGCTGACAGCCCTGAAAAACCATTTGTCTTCTCGATTCTTATATGAGGGTACTTCAAAAAGTTTGTAGGAAAACAGAATTAAAAGATAATGCAACCCTTTTCATGAAATTTTTGAAGACCCCTCATGTATTATTCTTCATGGAATTTGTGTACAGGTGTCTCACTTCGATAACAACTAAAAGATCTGGTTTCCCAACAATGACACATTTTCTATTGGTATGCTTCTTACTTCAACATATTTTGATTTTCCTGATGAAATATATGAATTCTATTTGTAGACATGAATGAAATAATTGTTTCCAAGGGTACGGTTTTCTGTGTGTAGAAGAAGAGATGGGAGGGGTTGGGTGTATCTGTCCATATAAGCCCATATAACACACACCCAAGAAGGGGTTTAATTGAGAGTACTGGTCTCTGTTGACTGTGTATTCAATATGTATATGTATGTATGAAAGGTACATATAGTCATTCCTCGGTATTTGTGGGGGATTGGTTCTAGGACCTCCCGTGGACACCAAAATCTGAGGACACTCAAGTCCCTGATATAAAACAGGTAGTATTTGCTTATAACCTATGCGCATCCTCCCGTATACTTTAAATCATCCCTAGATTACTTATAATACCTAACACCATGTAAATGATATGTTAATAGTTGTTATACTGTATTGTTTAGGGAATAATGACAAGGAAAAAAAGTCTGTACATGTTCGGTACAGGCACAACTTTTTCCGAATATTCAATCTGCAGATACAGAGGGCTAACTGTATTTGGGTCCTCATTAGTGATGTTGCTTCTGCTTTCCTCACTTTGCTCTGATCTGCCCATTTCTCATCCCCAGCACCAGCCCCAGTGCCTAAACTTACCCAACCTTGACATCTGGATATTCCCACCCAAAGCCTGATGTTCATGTTCATGAGTTTTTCACTCACTGTCAAATGAAACATCCATATCTGGGTCTGGGGTTAAACTGTGGGCAAATTATACAAAAGGTTATTTGCTAAAGGATCCAGGCTTCCTTTTCTGGAGAGTAGGCAGAGCCTGTCTTATATCCATTGCTAGATATATAAAAATGACTAATTCCCAGAGAGAGTTTCTAAGCAAGAAAAAAGCCAAGATGATTAATCCTCTACTTTCCACATTTATTGCTGTTTCAGTCTTTTGAGCACAAATACCAGATTTTGTTTTACTTTGGAAAGGTCAATATTAGTTTAACATACACTTAAAGTGAAATGGCCTATTACAGGAGACTGAACTCATGCTAACCTCTAAATGATAACACTGAGAAATGTGTAGAGGGTGAGAAAAGATGAGACTTTTACCTTGGGATTGCTGAATCCACCTCTAGATTAAGTCAGAAATGAAATGAATTTGCCTGTGTCAAAATAGCTCTTGGTAACTTGTTTTTCCACATCCCCAAACCAACAAGCAGTCAGGATGATTGACAGACGTGCCTCCAGAGGAAAGCTTATAAAGCATGTTTGCATGATAATGTAGTCCTATTCTTGGTGATGGGGAGAGCGCTCAGTAATGTAGGGACCCGGGTCTTGCAAGAGTCCTGAAATTGCAACCATAGCAATTCTTCTGTGCAAGGCAATTCTATGTCAGTAGAAACATAGAAACTTAAATGGGTTCTCACAAAGCATTTGTCAGTGTTGGTATCATTCTTCAGAGTCAGGCACACTTTGAGATTGTCCCAGAAGAAAAAAAAAAATCTCAAATTATCCAGTTCTTTCTGTCAGTGAGAAAGTATGGTCAGGAGAAGTTGGGTAACCCCAACCCCCAAATCAACAAGATTCATTTCTTGCTCATGGTATCCTCCATCACTGGTCCAGTTGCACTGCTGCTCCACCAGACTCAGGACCTGGGTCTTCCACCAGGACCCAGACTAAGGCAGCAGCCAGCCTGTGAAATATTGCCTGTCACCAAGGCAGAGGGCAACAGAGAGCCTGGCACACCATGCTGGCTCTTGAAGTTCCTTGGCAGAGCACTTCCACCCGCATTCCATTGCCAAAGCACATCACACTGCCACACTTACCTTCCAAAGGGCAGCAGGAAGGTGCAAGTCCACACATGCTGGAGAGAGAAGAGCTTTCTAGAAATATTTGGTGAACAGCATGAATGACAACTGTGCTGTGCATAGGCTACTTATCATTTACTGAGTGCTTACTATGTGGCCTGACCTGTGTTAAGTCCTTGACATACTTTTTATCTAATCCTCACCGCCATCCTGGGAAGGAGGTACAATTATCCTCATTTTGAAAATGAGAACACTGAGATTTGGAGAGATTAGTAAATGCTCAAGGTCACAGTTAGTGACTGAGTTTGCAAACAAGGGCTGCTGGACCCCAGCCCCTGCTCTGTGCACTACAGTGTGCAGTATCTTTGTCGTTCATTACCACACATATAAGTTTAAGTACATCTTATGAAACATCGGTCACCTCCCTTCAGACTTTTCCTCATGCTGAGAAGGCTCACACAGAGATAAGTTGGGTGCAGGGACCTTGTCCTTGATTCCTCTGAAAGGAAAATGTCACAAATGCTTCAGGTTCACCTTGAAGTAAAATTATCTTTTTTCCCTTCAGAGCTCAATGGGCTAATTTGCATGCTCGTGATGTCTGTGTACATAGTGGGAGCTGTTATCATCCACCGATCACGTAATTATGAATAATTCTATGTGTTTCCAGCTTTTGTGAAACTCCTCGGAAGTGGTTGGCTTGTTGTTTTCATTGGGTAGATGTTTTATAAATTAAACAACAAGTACAGCATCATTTAGACCAGGGCAAGAGGCATCTACCTCCCATCAAAGGAACATTAGCACGCGTACATTTTTATTTATATGTACATAAGTATGCAGATGACATTTGTTTTCTTTTTCTGCTTTTTCACATTTTGCATGGAATGTGCCCCCACAAAACAAGTTGCTGTAGCAACAACGAGGACAAATACTTGCATGTGTTAATTTAATAAGGTGATATTGGAAGCCTACTTTCCTTCAAGACAGGAACAGTCTTTTGGTTCCCATTGTTTTCTCTAGGAAATGACTGACTGACATAAAAAAAAAAAAAAACAATGCATCATTAACCATCCATATGAATGTCCACATTGTTGCTTCCTGTGAGATCTGTTGTCTGCCAGAAAGCTTAAAAACAAGTCAAGGAGCTGTTTGAGAAGTTGTATGAGGGGAAGTCCCACATTGAAGGTCTGCACACGGCCATATCCTGATCAAAAAGGCCACTTCATATCCTGCGCCATTAACAACTCTAAATTGTCAATGACAGAGTTAATCACACTGTGAAATTTGCCCATTTTTTTTCAGAGTATTCCATTCTGTATTCTGTGTCCTAGAGCGGCCTATCTTATTGTTAATTTAATCTTTCTTCTTCCTTTGTTTCTGGCTAAATAATCAAGGATTCAAAGTAAAGACTCAGTTTATCCATGGTACAATAAAAATTCTTACTTTTCAAGCACATCATTAGAGCCCAAGCCATTAAGCTCATTGAAACTGAGTTTCTTTTCCTATAAAATAAAGATAATGTAGCCTTCACTCTATTTAAGCTCTAGCAGTCTATGATACTATGAATCTCAGAGAAATGCATTCTCAGTTTTTTTCTTTTCATCTCTCTGAACTAAGTCCACAGCATATTGTGTCTGTTCAGGAGACATGTTCTCATAGATCCTAAATGTAGCCATTCACACACAAAGCAAAATTTAATTCGTTAATTATTTCAGTGTTTTATTAATGATAGTGTTCACCACGCTGTAAACAGATTTATCCTTCCAGCTTTAATTAAAGCTCTTGGGAGTGCTTTTCTCCAAACAACTGTGACTTTTTCCTGATTAAAATGCCAGGAGACAAAAAAAAAAAAAAAAGAGTTATAATGCCTGGGTGGGATATGAACTTTGTTGATCCAAAGAAATAAAAATCGCACCAGGGACTAATCGATTACCACACTGTCCAGTGACTTTAAAAGTACAATTACTTGACAGACTAGCTCAGACTGCAACCCTATTCTTCTCCAAATTTGGGGGCCCTGTCTTTTGTGGAGAAAAATTTGATGCTAGATTATTTATGCCTTTACTTATTCCCAAAGAGCAGAAAGCAGTTGGCTTCTAAACCACATCCTGTTTGGTTTGGTAAATCAACCCTATTATGGATTAATCACATGGCAGAAGGAAACTTCCAGAAAGACCGTCTGTAGCTGTTAGAATACATCAGCAAGCCTCTGAAGCGAAAGTGGCTTCATCTTCTGGTACAGATGTTCATTCTGAAGTGTGAGGACAAGGAAAGCTCCAGAAGAGAGGAGCTAGAACTAATCCTTGGAAGAAGCTCGTTTCCATGTTTTCCTTTTGCATTATTTGTAATCCTGGGATAATATTAAAGTCTTCCACATTATCTCCCTGAAGGACTTTGAAAGCAGACACCACTAACAAAAGCCCTTAGTGTGTGCGCTAATGAGATGGGCGGAACTGAATTAAAACACACCCGCAACAGCACACACACACACACACACACACACACACACGCACACACAATCATGTCCACTCCCCCATGAGGGTAGTGTCAAAAAATAAATAAATAAATAAGGCCTCCTTACAAGTTCAATGTATGAAACTAGTCAAATCCAAGTGGGCTTTAGATGGCTTGATGAATTTTAAAATTAATTGCGAAACGTGTTCTGACAACAAAACCTTACGTTTCAGTACGTGCCTTTCTTTATAAAGGCACCTTTTCATGCATATCCTATTTTAGACTTTAGAAGGTGAGGAAAGTAAAACAGAGATTGTTATCCTCATCTTCATGTGAGAAAATTGAGCGCCAGAGAGAGGTTAAACGGTTCACTGAAGCTCTGATTTCGGGGAAAGGTTTAACTTGTGGGAAATCTTGCTCTTACACAATTGAAGTGGACTTCCTTCCACCGACTTGGGGAGTACTGAAGAAGTAGTCCAGACAGCAGGCAGAGGGTGAATCACTGCTTGTGGTTGGATCTGACGCAGACCCGGGGTGTGGCTAATGTGTGCATAGCTCTTTGGCCATTCTAGCTGTGACTTCACCTCACACTCTTGGAATTGCGGTACACTGAAGAGATGCTGTCACGCCAGCTACTCAGAGAAACATGACAAAGCCTGGCGAGGTCTTAGGCCTCATGGGTCACAGAGAAGACTCTCACCCAAATAGTCAGGTTCTGGACCCTCAGGCCCAAGCTCCTTCCTTCAGTCCAGGAGTTCTTCAAGGTTTACTATCCGTATAGTCTTCCAACATCCCATCCAGAGTTGTGGGTTTTTTCTACCAGCAACTTCCAAAGTGGCTCTGTCGTGATTCAAAATTGAATTGTCTGTTACAACTTGCAGAATGGAGACAAAAGATAATTGAAAGGCATGGACCTGATTTCAAGAGCTAAGAAGGGGCCAGATGGACTTTCAGTGCCAAATGGAATGAAATAACTCATGAATCCTTGGAAATACTTTCTTTGAAAAATGGTATTATACATTTTTTATCAAATTTTAGGTGGTAGAAGTGAGTGCTTGCTATTCAAATAGAAGAATTTGTTATTTGAAACCCTTGTTTTTATCTTTAAAGTCAGTCTCCCAAAATTGAAGTAATTTATCTTAAAGCTTTAGAATGTCATTTATTTTAACAAATTTTATATATAATTTTCTTTCCTTCTAAACTTTCTAAGCAAATCTTTCATTCTCTGGTATTAACATGTTGACTGCAGAACAGATATCTTCTACAAAATAGTTTTTTCTTTTTTTGTAAAATTGCCAGTTTCTGGGAGGTTTATAATTTGTAATGCTGGATTCAAAATCGGTTCCATCTGCCAAACTGACTAATCCAGAACATGCAAAGAGCCAGGTTATCCTAACTGTAAATACTCTATGCTTCTAAACCAGACACTTTAGGGGGTGTATTAACTCATTCAGATCATTAGTAAATTCCCGAAATTACAATAAAATGATACCTTTTAAATCTGTAACTAGAGAACTGACAAAAACAGCTCACTGGGTTACCCAAATGTGGAACGATGCATGTAAAATACAGTGTCGGCAAATTTAGGGAAAATACAGGTGTTCAATTCAATGTGTATTCCCCAGGTGTGCTCTGTGTGTGTGTGTGTTTATTGCAACTAATATTAACATGCTGTTTTAGCAAAAACATTCATCTGGAAGAGAGACAATTTGCTTTAAAAAATTCTCAAAAGTGAGCCTTTGGTTATCTTGTCCTGATTCTGTCCTGACTTCTACTTCCTTCATTAAATAAATGCTTTACATCTACCCCAAATGTTTCATAGGTCTGGTTCCTATCACTAGGTTTCCACCCAGAAAGCCTGTGCTCCAGGAGCTACTGTCTCCTGAGGAACGTTCCCTAATGTTATCTGTGGAACCTTGGCTTTTCGCGTTACAGGAAGTCACTTGAAAGAAATATATAAGGATGGATTAAATTTAGACTTTTTTGTTGTTTAGAGAAGGATATGATTTGCGGAAAACAGATGCACATGTGACAGGTAATTATTTGGATGTTTTTAACTGTGATTGTTCTGTTATATAGAAATTACCAAGATGATTTTATCCATTTTGGTCAAGTTGACTACTTAATTCAGTCTAAAAATCAGTCGAATGATTTTACTAATTAGTATTTCATGTCAACACACCCTAAAGTGTATGACATTTGAAGAAACCTCTTAGGTTTTTATGATGAAGCATCACTGGAAAGACAATATTGAAAGAATCACAACTCTTCAGATAGAATTACACTTAAAAATAAATTACCTGAATAGCATGTACTTTCCATTTTACTTACACTTTTGGCTTCTTATTGTTTTATGCTGGTATCTATTTGGAACCAACATTCATATGGTCTAGAGAAGTTTTTTTCTTTCGAGGATATTTCAAGTTTAAGATGAAAGGGGATATAAGACGAAAAGGGGATATAAACATTATTTTGTCTAAATCCTTTATGTTGCATAGGTTCAGAAGTTAAGTTATTTACAACACCACATAGCAAGTTAATGACAGAACATGGACTAGAATCTTAGCATCTTTGCTCCCACTCAGTGGTAACAAGATGTGGAAATGGATTTGGGTCCTTTTTGAGAGTAGCGCACCACATAGCAAGTTAATGACAGAACATGGACTAGAATCTTAGCATCTTTGCTCCCACTCAATTGTAACAAGATGTGGAAATGGATTTGGGTCCCTTTTGAGAGTAGCATCCTGAAAACTGAGCAAACGTGTTTAAATCCCAGTCTGTCCCTACTTAGATATTTATTGGTCAATGACGTCTGTTAAACTGAGCAATCACTGCAGAAGCTTTAACATAACTGATGGGACTATGTCTAGAGCAGAGTTCCTTGGTCTGGACAATAATGGTATTTGGATTGGAGGATTGTTTGTTGTACGAGCTGTCCTGTGCATTGTAGGACGTCGAGCAGCATTGCTGGGCTCCACGCACTAGTAGCCAGTGGTACACAGGCACACACACCCGATGTGACAATCAAAACCATCTCCAAACATTGCTAAATGTTCTATTGAGGGAAAAATCACCCCACATTAAAGACCTCTGGTGTAGAAGATGCTCAAAATCCTAATCAAATCACTTTTTAAATAATCAGACTGATTGGTCTTTTGAAAGAAAACATAACTCGTTGCTTGGCTGGGTTTTGTCACTTTTCAACCACTTGTAGATATTACTTGAACAGAACTGTAGTCGTTTTGTTTCCCAAAAATACAGATGTGTTTGTTTACCTTCTGCAGGAAAACAGCATCATAAACCTTCCCGCTTATTTATCTTAACTGTCACTATTTTTAGCTTTTAAAAGTGACCTGTTTTTTAGCTAAATAAATATAGATGTTATTTTAAGCAACTTCATGATTGGGTCTTAAAATGCACAGATAAGGGTGGGATTAAGAAAAGGAAGAGTGAGGGTCAAATTGCAAGTTATCATTGACAACATTTAGGCAAAATAAGCCCGAAATTAGCTCTTCCACCTGTGAATGTTGTGTGCTACTGACCTTTGCCTACCTACTTTATTTTAATTTTAATTTTTTAAAAAAGGAATGCACATTTATTTGTACAAATAACAAATACATAAACTGAGTAACAGATGAATAACAAAATTATTTTAGTTTTGATGCAGTATGTAAATCAAAGATTTGTTGTTTTTTTTACTCCAAATATAATCAAGAGTAAGGAACTGTGGTTGAAAAGCCTGTCTATTGCTTATTAACTTATCTTTCCGTGGGAAAAATAATATTAAGTTTCCATTTCTGTAACCTAAACAACACATTAAAAGCTATCAATTACCGACCAGTTTCATATTTGTGGGCCAATAAGAAGCCAAGGTTGATGGTTTCACATCTGTTTTGGGTGAGAGGCTGTTCCTGTCTGTGGTATTTAAAATTTAAAGAACTTCTGTTATTATACAATTGGGAATCCTCGGGGAGTAAAATGTTAATGAAATCCATAACATGCCCAGATTTTATGACAGCAGTTTTAAGAAATTCCTTTGGTGGGGCTTGTTGATTTCTGTCCCGGTGGTAATAATTGTACTTTTTACAGAGTGCATTAATGTTCACATTTAGAAGCAATAGCTACGTTTATGCAGCATGTAATGTAACACACCAACTCCTAAGCTTTAAATAACTTTCATATTGTAATTTGAAAGCCCCAGAGCAAAAAAATGGGTGTTTGTCAGAATTGGCAGAACCCACAGTTTGAAACTTTTGTATTATATCTACATCAACTTTCTCCAAAAGTGAGGAGGAAAGGTACACCCTGGAAATTCCAAAGCCCTGGTGTGGAGGAGGATTTTGTGCCCTCATACAGTTCTCATTTAACACACCATTTGAAAGCTCCACTTCAAAATGGCAACTTTGATCCACATCAGAATAGCAATTTTGGATGCGGACCTGAAACAGACAGACACTCTCAAGAGCATGTGCGTGTGCACATGTGTGCTTATTTCCTTTCTCCACCCATTTCCCTTCCTTCCTCAGCCATCTAATCTCATTCAGTTCTAGGCTGAAATAAAGAGAAGAAAGTAGATTAAATTGAAAAATGCTCTATAAATCCCCATAGTAATAAAATGCATTATGCTTTTATATTTCCAACTATTGAACAGAGTAAGCATTTCAGACTAATTGCACATGTTATGACTGGGAATAATCACATATTCACTTGTGCAAGTGACTTGTGCATTTTATCAGCTCTCAAGGGGTTAAAAATACATTTACAGCATTCTTTTAATTGCCTTCCTTCACTTCAGGAGAATAATGTTTTAATTCTACCAAAGTTTTATGTCTTTTATGATTCTAATGCTTTAAACTTCCAACTACATTTTATGGATTTAGCAGAGAGAGAGAGAGAGAGAGAGAGAGAGAGAGAGAGAGATAAGCAAGCAAGCTCCTTTATTCTTTTAGCAAGCCTGAGACGGCTATAGACAGAATTCTTCAGGGGATGGGTGATTGGACCAGACAGGTTCTTGGGTCCGTTCAAGCATTTAAGATTCTGTGATTCTATTAAAAATAAATTTACTCTATCAGCTAGTGCCTTGAGCTTGCCTAAGATGAAAATATAAATACATGGAGCATAGCTAGAATTTATTTTCAATACTGTTGATAATCATGTGAGGCAGCACATAGCAATTTCTTTTTAATTCGGAAGATTCTTTTTCTTAGATCAAATAATTGTTTAGGTTGGCTTCACCAGTGGGGCCTGTTTTCCTTGGTTCTTTTGTGCTCGCTTACAGGGTAGTACAGCCCACCAGGGAAGGTAAGACGGAGCTTAAGGAATTCATTTTTAATGACTTTTCAATCTTTGAAGGAAATATCTGTGAGGCATGGGCTTTCGCACAGTTACAGACGATTCACACCTTGAAGTCCTAACAATATCAGTCCTTTTTCTTTCCTTAAGAAGACAAATACCATGTTCAATTCTGAGCACTTTACAGGCCTTAACACTAACCTGGAAAATTGAAGGGCAAAAAAAGCAGCAGCAGTTAAAGTGAAGCCTACACTGCTAAGGCTTCATGTGTTTCCTTAGGGCTCAAGCCGATGCAGGTAGATCCCATCTCAGAAGAGAGAGAAATATGGAAACCCAGGTAGACCACAGGCTAATAGGTGCAGGAAATTTGACTGAGCATGAATTTGAGAATCTGGAAATGAAATATCAAATTTCCAGTGGGAAATACTCTTGATAATGAAAATCGTACAAACTGTGAAATACTGAAGAATTTTTTTTTTTTTTTTTTTTTTTAGGAGACACACAGAGCTTATGGGGAAAAGAAAAAATAACTATTTTAAAGTTCCCAATCTTAAAAAAATGAAGCTGTCATATGTAGAATTAGGCCTAGTTATTTAAGCAGTTTTTTAAAAAGTCACTACTACTCTCAATCGACAGCATTTTACAGTTCATACATTATATTATTTCTTTAGTTTTAATGTAAATTTCCAAATATTGCATGCATTTATAAAAATATTATATTTGGAAACCTTCAGTACCAAGATGGCAAGAATTCATTTAATTAACAATTATTCACCATGTAAACAAAAAATCAGTCAATGTAAATTTCCAAATATTGCATGCATTTATAAAAATATTATATTTGGAAACCTTCAGTACTAAGATGGCAAGAATTCATTTAATTAACAATTATTCACCATGTAAAGAAAAAATCAGTTAATACATTAGTTCATTTAGAGCAATATTTCCTCAAAAACCAACCACTAGCAAATAAATGAATCTCATTAATTGAGACAAACATGGAAAGCATCTTACATGACCTCTGTCTGAATATTCTCTGTGTCTTCTAGGGAATAGGACAATAAGAAAAATGAGGCAGGAAGAGGTGATTTGGGGTTCAATCTGTATAAGCTGAAATTCAGCTTTCCGATTATCAACTTCTGTAATACAATAATCCAGTTTCCTTGGTGGAAGACCTTTGCTATTTTCCAGAACCTTTCTTTAGAGTGTCTGGATTTAGAATATTCATGTGGCCATATAAAATCCATCTCAATTAAAAGCTTTTTATCAAAAGTAATTCAAACAGATTAAGAACCAGTTCATTCTATTTCTTTTTAAATATTGGAAGTTTTATTAAAACCATGCAATGTGATGTGCTTTAATCCTTAACTTTGCTTCTAAAGGCATAATGGCAGTGTGATAGAATTCTTACTGCTCTGAAAACCTGGAAGGTTATATGAAAGGAACATCTTTGTCAGCATTTCCAAATATGTTCCTGAGCTTGATTTCTTTCCATCAAGAAGCCCCCTGCCCACCACCACCACCACCACAGCCATAAAACAGTATAGCCAAGTTCACCAAGAAAACATTTCACCTCTTGTCACCTCCAAGAATGTGGTTGAAATAGATGTATCCAACCATATGTTAAGAACGGTTACAGTGGATACATGAGAGTCCCAGCTTCCACTATGCTAAGGACTTCAGGCAGTGCTAGGAGAGGAATAATGCCATGTGTGTAGTGGAACATCTGTGCTTTTGCTCCAGTGGTTTGAAAGTTGTCGCGCAGATGCTTTTTTCCCGTTGTGTGACCCAAGCTGAAATGTATGAAATTAGGATAGATAGATTTTTTTTTTTTTCCTGAAACATGAAAAGAATTGGCAGCTCTATCCACTGACTACATTTGGAAGGCAGAGGGAGCACATGCCTTTGGAGTACAGAACGATGCTCCCTGCCTTGTCTCTCTTCAAGGAGAACTTGCAGATCATGGTGTCACGTTTCTCCATTCCTTGTTGTCATTTTCCACCTCCATCCTTGGAGTTTCCAGCTTGACTGCCTTTCTCCTACCAAAGCTGGCCTTTGCTCAGCTCAAAACTGTAGGACATCAGTTGTGAATTATGAGTACAAATGATTCTCTTAGACAGTAATTGTTTGAAAATCCATTTTTTCAAGGCGTTCCCCATCCCCTTTAAAAGTGATCTTCGAGAAAGAATCAGTACACACTTCCTCGCTGAGTGATAAGCTTTCCAGTAGGGAAATCGCAGTTGACCAGATATTAAATCGTGGGGTTCGTTTTGTCTGTTCCCAGGAATGACTGGCATCCCTTCAGAGACCAACTGTTTACACACAATTTCTGACAACCGGCTGTCCTAGCCAGTCTGCTCTTTCTCTTCTCTCTTATCTCCAGGGCAGCATTCCTGATAACCTTAGGGCAGTGGCCGACTTTAATCTCAGTAATCCCACCAATTTCTTGCAAGATTCTAATGCCTAGTAGAGAAGTTTCCTTGGACTCCTGCACTTCCAGATTCTCCGTTAACACATGAAACTCTCCTTACCACAAAATGCCCACCTAGATCACTGAGAAATACACAGAAAATCAGGGTAAAAGGATTTTGTCAAAGTTTATAGGCCAATTGACTGATTTAGACCATTGCCCTCATCTGCAAGTCTTTAGTTTTTCAGACATTTATCCTTGTGTTTGTTTTTGAAAACAAGCTTCTAGGGGGAGGGGGAATAATTAAAGGCATGATTTAGTGCAAAACTAAAATCAATAAGTCATTTCCGTGTGCTGGAATAGACAGACCCTGTTTGAGTACAAGTGTGTGTTTATCTTGAGTCATTTAGGAATCACCCCAATAGTGCAGATGAAGCTTTATAAGTAGCATAGAACAACAGCTTT
>NW_007727837.1:15932-17062 GCF_000696425.1 Galeopterus variegatus | reverse complement strand
TGCAGACCCACTCCAGTACCTCTTCCATGCTTGGGAGGCTACTTCTCACAGTCCAGGAGACAAACACAATGACCGCAAAAGGCCTGAAATCTGCATTCATTTCCTAGCTGTGCCAAGCTATAATTTCAACACCTTGTAAAGATCACATATTAATTTGGTGAAACCATGGCAACCTATAGTGATGCCACGAAATTTTAATGTTGTTACTTTTTCAAAAATACAGAAAGGGTATGGAAGAAATCTAAGATACCAGATACATAAACAAATATCTGTGGATATCCTCCTGTGGATGTCATGCTTGCAGATAACTTAGCTCTAAAATAAAAAGGTCGAGAAGAAGCTTGAGTGAGGTGTTTGAGACCATGATAGACATATTGAAAAAATTATTTAATTCCTGATGCCCTGTGGGGTAACTTCCAGGAGGAGAGACTCTAAGTTAATAAGAGGTCATTTTGGAAAAAAAAATAGAGGAATACTTAACACCACATGGACCTAGTCAATGAAACTCATCATTCAGCATATTTTAGCTTTAAGTAGTGGACTTTTCAAAGAACTGGAAATTTTATGACTAGTTATAATATTTGCAGTTATAAATACCAAGATAAGAAGAATCACATTCCTAACTGAGTACGAGTTAGTTGCTCAAACACTTCAAAATTGACTTTAAAGACAGGCAGTTGGCTTTTGTTTGAAAGAAAGGAGTCTGAGATCTCACCAGCAATGCTGGACTTACAATATTGAACTTAAATTCAACAAACATTTATTGAACATCGGCTAAGGATGAGACCTTGTATGTGGGGACAGGTGAATTTAAAGTGAGGACAGTGCTGTCCCTGCTTCAAAGGAATGCTAATCTAAGTACTACAGGCAAACACACACACACACTCCAATTACCAAAATGACTAACTGGAAAAATGCTAAGTCCCATTCTTCTGGTTAATGTGTATACATATGCATCACTGTGAACCTCATAATAACCAGGGACAGTAACTAAATGGGCTAAGCTTTGGTGTTCCTGTTACAGAGAGGAGGAAACTAAGGCCCACATTGGCTAACTAACTTGCTTCATGTTATCCAGGTCACTCTTTCATGCCAGAGCTACAGAGCTACTTCTGGGGTTTGTGCTTTTT
>NW_007727837.1:14011-15259 GCF_000696425.1 Galeopterus variegatus | reverse complement strand
TTTTTGCCACCACATGCTGCCTGCATCACCCCAATTTTCTCTCTCTAGTCCCCAAATTCATTGAGGAGTTTGATGCAGTCAGTTCACTCTGCATGGAGATTTATTGTTTACTTGACTTTTTCCCTCACTGACTAGAGGGCAGGAATCTTCAAACCTTCCCTCCCTTTTACCCAAGCACCTAGCAATTATTTGTGTTATAAATAAATAATTGCCCGCCACCAAGCCCCCTCCTTACTATGATGGACATTAGAAACACAAATACCCATCATTATAAGCTCATGTTCTGAACCCATTCATGGACCTCTCCTTAAATGTTTGAGGAGTGAATGGTGTGATTTGGACAGGAGTGTGAATCCCAAAGAAAACACCACAGTTTTTATGCCATTTCATCAAAACACTTTATTCTAAATGTGGACATACACTTAGGGTAGGACTGCAGAGTGTGCCATGAGGCTCAAAAGAGAAGTCTCTCTGAGTCATGCTGACTGAGGGTTAGTCACATTCCCAGGAATGCTTGGATTCCCAGAGGCAGTGAAAGCATACATTTTAGCAGAATTACCTCAGCAGTGCAGTGCGTGGTCATGGGCTTAAAGTTTAATTACAAAGAAGATTTTATTGTCTGTCACTAGCCAACATTTCATGGTCTAGACTCCTGGACTACATGAAAGCCCACATAAAGGACATGTGTGTGTGGGGGGGGGTCTATGACGTGGTGGCAGTGGGATGCTTATCCTTGCTCTCTAAAGGAATTTTTCAAAGAGATGTTAGATAGAAGGAAAATACTCATCATATCTAATATTTTCATATGTAGGCAATTGGGTGGGATTTTTTTTACTGTTCCTTCTGTCTCTATCTCATCAGCCCTGGCCACTTCTCCAGCCAAAGTCTTACCCCATCCCCTGAGGTCCAGTTTAAATGGTTCAAATGACTCTTTTCCATAAAGCCCTTTTATCCCCTTCCACAAGTAATTTTTCTTCTGAATCCTATAAGGATTCATCTGTCGCTAAGGTGGCACTTCTTACTTTGTCGTATGATACCATTATTGCCATATAGGCTTCCAGAGCCTGGCATACAATAAATGTGCGTTGAATTCAATGGATTAAATGTTTTTATCTGGACACTTAATATCCTCCAGTTCATTTAAATTTCACACTTTTTAGCACCTACCATGTGTGAAGCACCATGATTGGGCTTTCAGACATGGCTGTGTAAAAGTGCACCCTGGCTGCATAGTTTATTAGTTGTTAG
>NW_007727837.1:8362-13791 GCF_000696425.1 Galeopterus variegatus | reverse complement strand
TGGGCTTTCAGACATGGCTGTGTAAAAGTGCACCCTGGCTGCATAGTTTATTAGTTGTTAGCCTCTGAGAAAGGCTCATAATTGCTCTGTCTCACTTTCCTCAATCTGCAAAACCTCCCTTGTGTGACTCTTATGAGAACTGAAAGAGCTGATATATAGGAATGTTGTACTTAGTACAGTAGCTGGCACATAGTGGTTGCTCCAAAGACGTTTTTAATAATAATAACAACAACAATAATAATAGTCAAAACGTTATCTACATAATCCAGTCCTATAAAATGATGTGAAGAGCTAATAAATTCTGCTAGAAAGTTTTGAAGTGGCTGTAATCCAGGCCAGCCTTTATTCATTCTTCCATTACTGCACCCTCTTTGTGTGGGCACAGACAAATATCTGGAGCCAGAGACCTGTATACACCACCCACTTGTTCTTATGGGTATCTACAGCTGCAAACTTGTACTGACCCATAAACTTGCCCACGCCCACCTACCCCATGGAATTCCAACCCTGTAGGTCTTCTACAAGGAGACACTTTCCTAGTTTTCACATCAACAAGTAGATTGAATCAAGAGGTAAAGGAGAACACCGTACCAGCCCATATCCTCCACGCAGTAGGCGTTGGCTAAGTATTAAGTAAATCCATCTTGCAAAAGCACATGCTATGACTCTCCCTTGAGGCTTTTGACTAGGAGATTTGTATCACATTTATACCTGTTCGAGACTAGTTACAATTGTTTTAAAACTGTAGCATACTTATTTTTTTCCTGATAAAAAATTCCAGTTAGGCAATTTTTATTATAAAGTTTCAAAGTTAAATTCTTAGCCAAATTCCTAGGGATTACATTTGGTCTGTTTTGAGTACTTGCCCTTTTTCCAGATCAAAGGATTAGGTTCAGGTTTTAAATTAAACGTAACTTACAAACAAGCATTCCAAAAATGTTAATTAAAAGTATTAAGTCCCTAAATCTTTTACTGCCTCACAAGAGCTCCTGAGTATCATAGTTGGAAGAGGGGGCCATGGAAATGTCATCTTCTTGACCAAGCTATTAAAGGTTTCCGAGGTACCCACCTGCAAGTTAACATGCTATTGAAGCAAAAAACTTCATTTTAAAGAAGAAATGATTTTGCAGGTCAGTGTACATCTTAAAGCATAGAAAGGACTTAATCGGCCTTTCTCTTTAACTCTACATAGGATTGCCTTAGATTGCCTTAGATGCTGATGACTTCTATCCTAGAGCCTATAGAAGCCCAGTACTATTTCATTATCTCTTTCTTTGTTATCAGAACGTGTTGTGTCCTGGTGTCCAGGGTCCAGACTTTATATGTTTATCAGATAAGAGAGGAATTAAAATGGAATATTTGTCTGGTTTTTCTGAATATGATTATATCTGTTCTAGAAAATATGGAAGAAAAAAACCCTTAGAGTTTACATAGACTATGTGAAGACTCTCTTCCCGTATTTGTCTTAAATGTATTTTATAAAATAAGCTGAGCATTTTCTGGTGGGTGGTCACAGCTCCACGCATTGTTATCAGCCATAGGGCTCTCAGAGACTAATGCTGTATCCATCACATTGAGGAAATAAAGGCCAGTGGTGGCATCTCCACCCTGGAACAGCATTCTTCTCCTAAACATTTGATCTTTATGGTTTCCATATTGGAGCAATTTGGGTAGCTGGATTCTAGAAATGTCTCTAGTTGAAATGCTGGAGTATTAACCTGCTGCATGGAGTCCCTTTTGTTTCTTTTTGCCAATGCTACTTGCCAATTTTAACAACCACAGCAGATTTTACTATTCAAACAGAACCAGATGGAACTCCAGTTCAAAGAACACGTCAGAATTAAATATTTCTTTTTTAATTACTTGCTTCTGATTTATGCAAAAAAAAAAAAAATTAACATGAGAGTGGAAGATTGTGACATGAATCCAGACATGGCGGAGCCCACACAAGCATTATCTCCTTCTATCTGCAAAAAAGACAAAGGTCAGCCATTGTTTGGGGATTTCATTTTTCTCTCCCCTTTCCTTGTTCTTTTGCTGTAAGTACAGGGCAGGCAGGGAAGCCAGCCTTTCACTGCCTCTGTGCTGTTACAGCCTTATCTAATGTTATTCTAACTGGCTGGCTCAAGTCTCCTGGTAGGAAAATCCATCTGTTCATTCACTTGGGATCGTTTTACTATCACCAGAGGTTTTGTTGCAATCAGTAGTTTGTTTCCACCCAGGAAAATGATTTTCTTTAACTGTGGAAAAAGGATTAATTCAGGCAATTAAGACTAGAAAAGAAAATTGGTGGGATTCTTCCTGCATTGCACCTTTCTTGTACTTGGATATTTTTATCCTTCACCAGAATTTTAAAATGTTTTGCATTATCTTTTACTAAAATTAGTCCGTGACCACCGTCTTTTTTTTTAACACCATATCTCTATCATTTGTAATGTTTTGCTTTTCCAGGAGCAAGTGTAAATTTCAAGCTGATAGTTATAGTGATCACAAGTGGCTTTGTATTCTCTACAGCTATGCAAAATATTTAATTTCCAAAAAGAATAACTATAAGATTTAATCATTATTTATTTAGAAATTCTAGATTACTTTGCTAATAATTATGGTTTTAAGTATGAATTGGGGAACAGCAAGGGTGTAGTGCATCATACATGGGCCCCTAGTCCTATCTGGGGTATAAGTCCTGGCTCAACCACTGATAAGCTATGTGACCCTGGGCAAAGTACACATATCACTTTGTTCCTCGGTTTCTTTGTCCATAAAACCTTCCTTGTATGATTGTTATGAGAATTGAAAGAGATAATGTATGTAAATTTAGCCCTTTAAAAAATGCCTAAAACATAGAGGTTGTCCCATGAACTTTCTATTAATAATAATAATTTTAAGCATCCACCCTTTTCCTATGTAACACAGTAATATGACAAAATACGTAAGAGATAGAGAATTATGTCACTAACTATAAAGTGTTTGTATTCTGATTAGTAACTATAAGAAATCCAAGATCCTAAGTTAAGGAACACAATGGTCAGAGGCTGTGAATTAAGCCCACAGAGCCTAGAATAACACTGATGTTCACATGCTCAGCCTCTGTCAGAAAACATGTGTTTTATCTAAGGAAATGAGACAATTGCTTAAAAATATTTTCTTTAGCTTGTAGTGTCAAATGGTGAATTAAACAATCTTTGAGTCATCAGAGATGCTCTAAAGAAAATCCGATGTACTCTCCACCTCAAAAAATATTTTCCTGTTTTTAATCAGATCTCAGTTCTTTGTCCTTTATTTTTTCAGGCATTTGTATTGACCTGCCCTGGGAGTGTTAAAAGCTGGTAAATGCTCCCTTGCCAATGCTAGCTCAATGGGCAGTATTTTATTGAGCAAGACAGATTTTTACTGTAGAAATGAGGCTTTCCGCGTTATGACATTACCCATAGCTGGTTATGTATTATTATAGGAAGCAATGATATTCACTTCTTGTCTCGAAGGCTGCATGCTGGTGTTTGACCAGCAGTTTGGAAAGGTTTGCTGCATGATTTACTGCACAACACTAAAATGTGTTGCTTTGTCCTCAGGTGATTCCCAATAAAATGTGTGCCTCTCTTTGCTCTTCTTTATCTAGGGAATGTCTTTTCTGTCACTGTTAAGACAATGCCATGGTCATAAAGTGCATGTGGATTGTTCCTATAGACATCTTTCAATAAAGAGCAAGTTGGAAGCATGGTTGGAATTCCGTGCCATGAGGGTCCCTCACCACATAGGAACTGCCACCCACCCCCAGAAGTGGACAAGCATAACTGCTTTCTTCTAGTGCACTTCACCCACCCAAAAAGTCTTGGGATTTCCTCTTCTCTATCTGTTATCAATGTCTTCTCTTTTTGTGTGGAGCACAGTGAAAGTAAGATACAGGTAGACACTCTGCCACCAGTGTTAGAATTTTATATTTATATTAGAAACAGAATTTTATATTTATATCATGTTGGATCACTTCTGCTGATGGTGCTATATAAGCTAACTTTGAAAGCAGCCACTAGTACTCAAGAGTTTGATAAAGTTCTGTGAAGTAGTCTTACATAGCATAGGATAAGTAGAAGATGTTTATGTTTGTCACACACACAGAGGAAACATTCAACAGTTTCAGAGAATGCATCTGATATGCAGTTCCGTGCATAGCCACCCATCTTTACACCCCTCACTGTCACCCTTAATGTTAAAAAGAAATACATCAAACTCAGATGTGAAATCCCATCCATCTTCTAATTAAAAATAAAGCAGCTATGACATAATGATATTTTTTCAAAATAAAACGGATCCCACATACAGACCGGTTCCCGCTCACTGGCTGAGCGAGGCACGGGAGCAACACCGAGGGTTGCAATCCCGTTGCCGGTCCCCGGTCCGGTACGAGGGCAACACTGAGGGTTGTGATCCGTTGCCGGACACGGAAAAAGACAAAAGACAAAAAAATAAAAAAATAATAAAGCAGCTATGACATAATATTTTTTCAAAATAAAAAAATGGTGATTGGAGCAGAGCTGATTGTGTTTAGGTAAAGCAGGTTACTTCATTATGATTATTGTGTGTCTGAATGTTTATGAAATGTTTGGGATGATGAACCCTCCAGAACACAGAGCGGTGGCATAACATAGAACTGCTCTGGGCTAGATCTTCGTCTTTGCAGCTGCCTGTCTTAGGTCACCAAGCTTGNTAGAACTGCTCTGGGCTAGATCTTCGTCTTTGCAGCTGCCTGTCTTAGGTCACCAAGCTTGTCTATTAGAATGTGAAATTGGTGAGAGCGCATCATAATTCAAAAAGCTAAACCACCAAGAGGATGGCCAGCAGTTGACTTTGAATGGTTTTCATGACCACTGATCATTTTGACTTAAAAATGGCCAAAGCATGTACTCTTTAGGGATCAATACACTTTTTGACAGATAATGTCTATAGTGGTGAGGAAAACAGGTCGGTTCAGTGTCCAGTATTTCCTTCATTCATTTGCACCTGCCCACCTCTGCACTTTCTGCTCCTATTCCTCACTAGAACATTCTTTCCCTTTGTGTCCACTTGCAAGCCCCTACCGTGTATCCTTCAATATGCATTTTAGGCTTGAAGTCAGTCTCTAATCCCCACTACCTCTAATTCTCTGGTAAATTTTTGCTTTTTCCTCTGCGCTGAAATCATACTTTACATATTCTGCCCATACTGTAGTCATGTGTTTGTGATTCTCGCATTCTTACTGCTGGTTCTATCCTAACCACTTAATACAGAACTTAGCAGATAAGCAGTATTAAGTGTCCACTGAATGAGTGTTAATCTAGTTTAGTAAAATCCAATACCTAAGTGTTCACAGGTAGCAGACTGAATAGATTATGCTACAACCATACAATGGAATACCATGAAGCCATTAAAAATGATAGTATAGAAAAATATTTTTT
>NW_007727837.1:0-6906 GCF_000696425.1 Galeopterus variegatus | reverse complement strand
TAGTTTTCTCTTCAGAGGGCTTTCACAGGAAAGAAGTGAAAACCCAAAGAAGCAGTTAGAATCAGGCACTTATACACCACTTTAACAAAGGATGATAAATTGTGGGAAAGTGACTTTACAAATGAAAGTGGGCTTGGGCTTCTAGAGCTGATTAATTGTGAAAAAGTAACTAGTATATGTATGAGGGGAATTAATGGGAAACAAGCATTATTTTAGTAAGGTTTGTTTATGTAGGATCATTTCAGTGCTCTCAGTCTCCAGAAATAAAGGTCACTCTCCTCATCCTGGCACAAGAGAGGGGAGAAATTTATGTCCTCTTCATAAAGAGAAATATATCCCCTTTTTTGAGGCAGAAAGGGGGAGGGCAGAGAACTTTTCTTACATCTGTTGATTCTCAATTGCCTGTAGCTCAAAATAATCTTTATACTAAAGTGGCAAATTTGGGGATGACATATTCTGGAGCTCTTCAGATATAAATACCCAGGCATTAAGTTTTTCTGGGTCTCCCAACACAGACACCAGCAATGCAAGCAGTGGTTCTTATCAAGCAGGATGTTGTCTGTCTCTTCTGTCTCTTTCCAAACTCTCTCAGGCTCTTGAGGATCACGGGCAGGTCACTGTTAGAGAATTCCCCAAAGGTATTTAGAGAGAAAGGACTCATGGAAAGAACTGCCCTGGTGCGGCCAGTGACAGTTCCACAGTGCCAGGGAGGCTGTGTCTTGTTAGCGATCTGGGTACCATCTGATTTTAATTGCAATAGTTCAGGTCCCAGCCCCAGTCATTTTGTGAACTTGTCAACCATCCTTACTAAACCGAGTGGCAGTAATATTAGAAAGAAAAATTAAATAAAATTCGAAGGATCCCAGTGTGGTAAATAAGAGTTTTAAAGCACAGCAAGAAACCTTGTGCAATAACAAGGGGAAGTTTCTAATGCATTTCATTGCTGTTGAGAAAGAAAACATCTTTTCTATTTTACAAGTTATTCATGCATATGCTTTGGGGGACTTTGTATCTAGAGCCTTAGATGCTTTCCTGTGTTGGGTGCTAGTTAATTCAATTGCTCCTTCCTCTAAAGTCAGCTGTTTCTAACACCTAAAATTTTTCTGTTTGGCCACCAATTAATTTCTTTCCTGCCTGCTTATTAAATCTTACCCAAAAAAACAAAATTAAAAAAATTGGACATCCAGGGAATGAAGTTCTACAGTTATTTGAAATCAGCTCAGGCTGAATATGCACTCTTGAGAATTTAATCATTTCCAAACTGAAGAGCCATCTGTAAGTTTGACGGGAAGTTTATGTAATAGCTCTGCTTCATGCTCCCTTGGACTTTAAGATTTTAAGGACCCTTCAGCTTGAAAGTGGATGTGGCATTGGGTATGACTCACTGGACAGTCGGTAAAGCACTAAGTGTTCTGAGAGCATTTGAAAACAGTTGAAATTGTTCAGTGCAGCCATGTCTAAAGTACCCATTAAATTTCAGATTGCAGCATTGTGAAATCAGAGTTTTTGCAGCAACTTAAAATCACCTATTTGTCTGGAATATAGTGAGTTTAGAGTTGCCAGATTAACATACAGTACACCCAGTTAAATTTGAATTTTAAGTAAGCAATAAATCAGTTTAAGTGCAAGTGTGTCCCAAATAGTGCATAGGACACAATTATTGTAAAAAAAAAGAAAAAAATTTGTTTTTTTCTTTTACCTGAAATTCAAACTTAACCGAATTTCTTGTATTTTTATTTTCTAAATCTGACAACCATTGATCACCTTCCCTTTTTGAAATTTGTACCCAAAAGAGATGGGAAGTTTAAAAAAGTCATACAAAGTATCATAGTTCACTTTTGAAAAAAATGCAAATACCAGTTAACAAGTATAGACACTTGATAAAAATGTGTTGGGTAAATATTTGTTAAATTAAAATTTAAAACATCTACTGCTATTATCCTAAAATATTAATTTCTATTAAGGTCTTGTTCCATACAGAGCATAAACTTTACATCTTTAAAGTGAGGGAAATGAAATAAAGATTGTTTTGCACTGAATGGTGCCCCATCCTTTCCAAATGAAATTTGCTATTGTTGAATTGTGGAACTTCAAATTGGCTCCCATGCGCTGTTTTTCCTGCATGTAACTCTTGCTTCAGTTTTGAAATGAATTGGTAACGTGCTGATTTAACTACTGCAAGGGCCTTCAGGAAAAAAGTAATTCATGAAAGACAATAGTCATTCTTCATGAGGCAGGCTGTGCATAAAGTGGAAATTCCTTAGGTGTACATGACCTATCGGCACTGGAGGGTTAATTGAAATATTGTTTTCTGAAAATTGGGTTGTCATGTAGCAGAATTCAGAAGTTGGAAGAAGGGTTGGGGTTTTTTGTTTTATTTTGTTTTGCTTTGCTTTTGTTGCTGTTTTCAAGGAAAATGGCATCTTATTTTAACAGTATATTGTTGAAATATCTTCTCAAGCTAATCAGTTGTAATATGTATTTACTTTCTATGCTCTTTAAAAAATATTTATCCTATATTTTGTTCATTTTTTCTAAGTTTCTGTAAAATCTTGGGCATATAATTGGTAGAGGGAAACAAGGAAAAACCAAATGTATTAATAAAAGGAAACTGAAAATATTTCTAATAGGTAGAAGCTAGTAATGACTTTCATTTTAAGATTATTATAGGGCCGGCCCGTGGCTCACTTGGGAGAGCGTGGTGCTGACAACACCAAGTCAAGGGTTAAGATCCCCTTACTGGTCAAAAAAAAAAAGAGAGAGAGATTATTCTTAGTTATTAACGTTGAAAATAAAGTTAAAGAACAAACCAATTTTACATTACTGGAAGCATCTATAAGGCATACGAAAGAAGCAACTGCAGAAAGTCAGAGCTGAAAAGGGCCTTCCAAGTCATCTAGTCCTACTTCTTCATGCTACAGATGAGGAACTGGAAGCCTAAAGATGATGGCAGAGCCAGGACTAGAACACTGAACTTAGATCTGTTCCTTCCCATTTACATCACACGGCAATAGGAATGACTCAAGCCACTGCAGATCCCTGGGATGAAATCATCCAAGACCTTCGAGGCTGTGGTCACCCTCTGGTTATCACTACTATGATGCCTTCCAAGTGTCCCACCCTTCGAGGCTATGAGACATGAAGCGAGGCTGTTCCACTGTGGAGCTTCTGCACTGGGAACTTACCAGTAGAAGTTCACAACCCCTATCAGTTGTCGCATGGGGGCCTTGGTCCTTCCCAGATGACACCTTGGGATCCACCATCCTGCCTCTCTAGCTGAACTGCAAGGAGGTGCCATGGGAAGATTTGGGGAAGGAGAAGATTTAAAGACAAAACAAAAATCCTTTCTTTGCCTTCCTCCTCGCCACTCCATTCTCACTTATAAATCTGTAGCCCATTTCCCAAACCACGACACTCTTAGTGCTTTCCGATAAGTTATGTTTTAGACTTCATTTTGTTTGGAAGGAAATAGGATGCTGGAGAGTTGATGGGAAATAAGATCATGTTAGACATGAATTCTAGTCCAGGCCTCCCTAGTATCCAATGTATGAGGTTATCTTGTTTGTCTTGATTTTCTATTTATAAAATGATATATGTTAACGTGCTGTTTGGAAAGTATGTTTAATCTCTTGGAAAATATAATGACACGATATTGAACCCAACTTTCTCTTTTGCACCAGGGATGAAATAATCTTGGTTGCAGCAATGAGAAAGGGCTCTTCCTGGCCTCTCTGCTAACAATATGGAACCAACTCAGGGCAATTGCTAGCATCACATTTTTGCCTTTCTTTAGAAGGAATGGAATNATGAAATCATCCAAGACCTTCGAGGCTGTGGTCACCCTCTGGTTATCACTACTATGATGCCCTCCAAGTGTCCCACCCTTCGAGGCTATGAGACATGAAGCGAGGCTGTTCCACTGTGGAGCTTCTGCACTGGAAACTTACCAGTAGAAGTTCACAACCCCTATCAGTTGTCGCATGGGGGCATTGGTCCTTCCCAGATGACACCTTGGGATCCACCATCCTGCCTCTCTAGCTGAACTGCAAGGAGGTGCCATGGGAAGATTTGGGGAAGGAGAAGATTTAAAGACAAAACAAAAATCCTTTCTTTGCCTTCCTCCTCGCCACTCCATTCTCACTTATAAATCTGTAGCCCATTTCCCAAACCATGACAGTCTTAGTGCTTTCCAATAAGTTATGTTTTAGACTTCATTTTGTTTGGAAGGAAATAGGATGCTGGAGAGTTGATGGGAAATAAGATCATGTTAGACATGAATTCTAGACCAGGCCTCCCTAGTATCCAATGTATGAGGTTATCTTGTTTGTCTTGATTTTCTACTTATAAAATGATATATGTTGGGCCGGCCCGGTGGTGCACTGCTACAGTGCGCCGCTTGAGAGCGCGGCGGCGCTCCCGCCGAGGGTTCAGATCCCACATACAGACCGGCCGCTCACTGGCTGAGCGAGGTGCGGGCGCAACACCGAGGGTTGCGATCCCGTTGCCGGTCACGAAAAGGGACAAAAAGGAAAAAAAATAAATAAATAAAATAAAATAAAATGATATATGTTAACGTGCTGTTTGGAAAGTATGTTTAATCTCTTGGGAAATATAATGACATGATATTGAACCCAACTTTCTCTTTTGCACCAAGGATGAAATAATCTTGGTTGCAGCAATGAGAAAGGGCTCTTCCTGGCCTTTCTGCTAACAATAGGGAACCAACTCAGGGCAATTGCTAGCATCACATTTTTGCCTTTCTTTAGAAGGAATGGAATGGGGAATGAAGGGTTGCTGATACCAGCTGGAATGAGGCCCTGTTGAGCCCAGTTTACAGGTGTTCAGGGATGGCGACTGACCACACTTGTAATTGTCTTGCAGGTCGACTTGGGCCTCTTGCGTTTTGTCACTGCTGTTGGGACACAGGGTGCCATTTCAAAGGAAACCAAGAAGAAATATTATGTCAAGACTTACAGAATAGACATTAGCTCCAATGGGGAAGACTGGATCACCATAAAAGAAGGAAATAAACCTGTTGTAAGTTTGGCTGCCACCCCCTCAACCAATTCCGTCTTTTAAATGGATGATCAATATTTACTTGTTTGTTTGGGAGCTTTCTGTCTGGCCTGCTTTATTTTTGAATTGATTTAAAATGAAAAGTGCAATTAGAGGTTTTAAATCTGACCAAGGGGTCTCATGTTCACAGATCCAGAAGCCAAGAGGAAATTATACGGATGTTTCCAAGAAAAGTCAATACCAGCCAAATTAAGTGTCAGACTAAAGAATCACTTTAAAGCTCCCATTGGGACTCGGACTATGCATAGGATAAACACTGTTTTCTTAAAACCATAGGAGTTTTGGTTGTTTTTCTCCCTCCCTGTATTTCTTCATTCTCTTTCATAGATTTTTTTCTTTTTTCCTCTCTGTAATGGGCCAGTTTTTAAAAACACCTTTTTATCTACTCTCTGTGGCTCACAAACTAATTTACAAATGCTTTTGGCTGCTTCTTGTAAGAATGGCTAGAACTAAAGGTATTTCACTGTGTTCCCTCCAATCACACAGATAATGTGCCACCTCCTTACTGCTTTCAGCCACGGAGGCAGCACAGACCACGCCATGTCCCTGGGCGCTCTGAGTTACATTCGGAACTGAGATGTTTTTCTCAGCTCGCCTGTTTATTTGAATTTACACTTGCTCTGATTTACTAATCAAAAGATTTTTGAGAATTCATACTCACTGTTTCTCAGAAATTAAAAGCTTGCCCTGGTGGCCGAGTCAAACACAGGGAAGTTGATAAGGATAGTAGCAAAGACCCAGGTAACTTGAAATTATGGGTTTGGGAAGAAGCCAGTGAACGTGTCCTTGTCCCTCCTTTGAGCATTCATGGCCTTTGTTTTCTCCTTCTGAGTCTGGAACTGAGAAAAGGTGAAAGAAGAGCTATTAATTACCTTTAATAATGGCAAAACCCCCAGTCTCATTTAGGGCCTAACAATATGGAACCAACTCAGGGCAATTGCTAGCATCACATTTTTGCCTTTCTTTAGAAGGAATGGAATGGGGAATGAAGGGTTGCTGATACCAGCTGGAATGAGGCCCTGTTGAGCCCAGTTTACAGGTGTTCAGGGATGGCGACTGACCACACTTGTAATTGTCTTGCAGGTCGACTTGGGCCTCTTGCGTTTTGTCACTGCTGTTGGGACACAGGGTGCCATTTCAAAGGAAACCAAGAAGAAATATTATGTCAAGACTTACAGAATAGACATTAGCTCCAATGGGGAAGACTGGATCACCATAAAAGAAGGAAATAAACCTGTTGTAAGTTTGGCTGCCACCCCCTCAACCAATTCCGTCTTTTAAATGGATGATCAATATTTACTTGTTTGTTTGGGAGCTTTCTGTCTGGCCTGCTTTATTTTTGAATTGATTTAAAATGAAAAGTGCAATTAGAGGTTTTAAATCTGACCAAGGGGTCTCATGTTCACAGATCCAGAAGCCAAGAGGAAATTATACGGATGTTTCCAAGAAAAGTCAATACCAGCCAAATTAAGTGTCAGACTAAAGAATCACTTTAAAGCTCCCATTGGGACTCGGACTATGCATAGGATAAACACTGTTTTCTTAAAACCATAGGAGTTTTGGTTGTTTTTCTCCCTCCCTGTATTTCTTCATTCTCTTTCATAGATTTTTTTCTTTTTTCCTCTCTGTAATGGGCCAGTTTTTAAAAACACCTTTTTATCTACTCTCTGTGGCTCACAAACTAATTTACAAATGCTTTTGGCTGCTTCTTGTAAGAATGGCTAGAACTAAAGGTATTTCACTGTGTTCCCTCCAATCACACAGATAATGTGCCACCTCCTTACTGCTTTCAGCCACGGAGGCAGCACAGACCACGCCATGTCCCTGGGC
>NW_007727836.1:353340-364418 GCF_000696425.1 Galeopterus variegatus | reverse complement strand
AGTGAGCCATGGGCTGGCCCCTCCACTACATTCTAAACGCTGTGTATGAAATGACTCATGGGATTCTCACAAAACCCTTTGCAATAAGTTCTGCTGCTCTCCCCATTTCACAGAGACACAGAGAGGTTACTCGCTTGCCCAATACCACACAGCTAATGAGCAGCAGGGCTGAGATTTAAACCCAGGCAGTCACACTCCAGAATTCANAACCCTTGGCAATAAGTTCTGCTGCTCTCCCCATTTCACAGAGACACAGAGAGGTTACTCGCTTGCCCAATATCACACAGCTAATGAGCAGCAGGGCTGAGATTTAAACCCAGGCAGTCACACTCCAGAATTCATATTACTAACCACCACGCTATACTGCCTCCCAGTAGGTGGGTTTTTTTTATTTGGGTGGGGAGTAAGGCTGTTGCAGACCTTGAGAAATCTGAGCTGCAAGAAGAAATATAGGGAGACTCCAGCAAGGCCTTACAAGATCCTTGTAGCTAGAGACCTGGGAGGTGTGTGGCCAGGGTGTTTGCTGCCCATGTGACAACCTGCTGGAGCACCTACCAACCAGACAGACAGATGGACTGCAGCCGCCACTCCCAATCAGAAGGGCAGGAGGCAGTGTAACTGGAGCCTGGGGACCCTCTGCTGTGCTAGCAGTTTACTCATAGGTTGCTGGATCATGGGGAGTTCTGGAGGGGTCCCAGGTCAGGGCCAGGGCAGGGTAAGGTTATGAGGGAGGGAGGTGAGGACAAACGGGAGGGGAAACAGGGAGGAATGGATGGTGCAGAGGAGAGAAATAGTTGGGGAAAGGGGAAGGGGTGTAGAGGAGAGACACTAACCTGGACAAGCAGTGAGAAGCCCGTATGGACCGAGCCCTGCAGGATGGAGTTGCGGGTGGTCCCCACATACAGCGTGTCTCCCCGGCCCTCTGCCACAGTGCGCACGGGGCCGAAGTCCTCAGGGACCTGGGAGGGCAGATGACAGAGGGCAGATGAGTATAGCACACAAGCAGAGGTGGGGTGGGGGTGACACACTGGAGGAAGGAGGGTCCCGTGTTAGGAGCCCTGGTGGGGTGATGGGGGGGCCTCTCCACCCTCATATGGCCCACTCCCCCTCCTCACCTCCACCTCCTGCAGCTTGCTGTAGTCAGAGCCCCAGAGGACCACCCGCCGATCACGGCCCCCTCCAGATACCAGCGTCCCGTCCCGCAGGGCGCAGAGCCCAAACACACCACCATCATGGGCACCCAGCACTGCCTGTGAGATGCGGTTTCCACCTGTAGGGTCCCAGGGGCAGAAGTCAGCCTGGGGAAGCTGCCACTGCACTGATGCCTGAAAGCACCTCAAACTCTCAAGCCTATATCTATCCATTCACCCACCTTTCCATGCTTCTCTCTGACTTTCCACCCCCCCACCCATCCAACCACCCAGTACCCACCTACTCAAATACCATGCATCCATTAAACCATCTGAACTAACATCTGCCAGTCCACTCACCCAGCCGTCCACTCACCCACTCACCTATTGGTCTGTCCATACCTCTATCTACCCAGTCATCTATTCACTTACCTACCCAGACACCAGTCTGCTATTTACCTACCCCCCCGTCCATTCATCCACCAGTCTACTGATCCGTCCATCCATCCACGCTTTCTTCCATCCGTCCATCCATCCACCTCTCCTCCATTCATTCACCTCTCTTTCATCCAACTACCCCCTCACCAGTCGATCCATCCTTCCATACAAACACCCACCCATTTTCCATCTATTTTCCCATCCATCGACCCACTCACCTGTGTACCTACCTATCCTGTCATTCATCCTTCCATTAACCCATTTAATCAACAGTTATTTGACTAGCATTTATTCTGGACCCAGCCCTATAGTGGGGACACAGTGGTGACCAGGACAACCTCAGATCATACCCTTACATGGCTCACAGTCCAGTGGCAGAGACAGACTCACTACAAGCCAGTGACAACCCAAGGCAGTTGGGGGTGGAACGGGAAAACCCAGGAGACTCTGAGATCCCATGAGGGTACCCAGCCTGGTGGGTGAGGGAGGGCCTCCTGGAGGAGAGGGTAGCTGAGTGTGGATCTGAAGGTTGAGTACGAGTCAGCTGGGACAAGAGAGGGTAGGAAAATGTTCCAGGCAGAAAGAACAAGTTCTTTTGCAAAGGGCACAGAGTAGAAAAGCACAGACTATTTAGGGATCTAAAAAGAATCTGGTGTGATTAAGTGTAACGGAGTCAGCTGGGACAAGAGAGGGTAGGAAAATGTTCCAGGCAGAAAGAACAAGTTCTTTTGCAAAGGGCAGAGTAGAAAAGCACAGACTATTTAGGGATCTAAAAAGAATCTGGTGTGATTAAGTGTAACAAGCAAGGGCCAGAGTTTCAAGGCAAAAGAAGACATGGCCAGACCACACAGGGTCTTGGAGGCCTCAGTTAGGACCCCAGATCTTGTCCCCAGGGAACCAGGGAGTAGTGGAAGTAGAGGGACAGGGTCAGATTTACATTCGCTTCTAGAAACAAACTGAATTGAAGAGGGCAAGACTGAAGGCCGTGAGACAAGGGAGAAGGCTCAAGCAGGAGAGGAAGGAACCACTCTCTTCAATTCCCATCTGTCAAGACTCAGATGTGGCATCACTTCCTGCAAGCAAGCGAGGCTCTGTTTACACCTGACGTGTCCGTACATCATTCTGTCCATCTATCTTTCCAATCACCCATCCCCCTGACAGGCCGAAGCCCAGGGGTGGGTCTGGGGATGTGGAAACCAATCAAACTCAGTCCCTGCCCCAGAAACTTAACAGTCTTCCAGGAAAGACACAGTGTCACTGATTATTCAGAGCTTATCTTTAGCTGCCTGATCTCAAGGAAAGCTCAGAACAACCCTGTGGAGAGTTCGTGACAGTATATGCACTTTACCGATGGGACAACTGAGTCTCAGAAGGGACATGACTTTCCCAAGGCCACACAGAGCACACTACGCCACTGGGACCTAAAACTCAGGCCCTCCCAACTCAATTCCCCTCCCACTGTACACCCTGCCTCGGGTAACCCCACAGGGGGCCAGGCTCCCCCAGGTCAGCAGAACTGGTGCTTAGAGAGAGATAATCCCTGTCTCCCATTCAGCTTACAGGCAGGAAATCTGAGGCCCAGAGACGGGAAGGCTTTTACCCAAGGACACAGAACAACACCTGGTTCAGGCCTATCTCTCACCCACGTGCAAGGGGGCAGCTGGTGTGAAAAGGACAGGGGCCTTAGAGACCAGGTGCCCTGACTCAGCCAAGCTTGGCCTTATGCTGGGCCACTTCCCTTCTCTGAGCACACTGTTTCTCCTCTGTGTAATGGGAATAATACTCAGTGTAGCCTTGAATAAGGAGTATAGTGTAAATGAAAGCAAAAGCACCCAGGCCAAAATACCCATTCATTTATTCACGCTTCCCACTGGCTGGGACAACCCATTTGTTCCTTTCTTCACACATTTACTCAAAGACTGAGACAAACTTTTACTCACTCCTTTATCCTTGGCTGGAATAACCCATTAATTTATTAATAGAGTCATCTACTGGTTGGAACAAACATTTATTCATCCATTCATCCATCCATTGGCTAGGACAATCAACTCGTTTATTCATTCATTCATTGATCCACAGTCTGGGACAAACCACTTATCCATCTATCCCTTCATCTACCCATCTGTCCTTCCTTTATCTACCCATCCATCCATCCGTCCATCCATCCATCCATCCATCCATCCATCCATCCATCCATCCATCCATCCGCAACTGAACTAACCCATTCATTTATAATTCAAACTTGATCCCTAACGTGGGATCTGCAGAGGACAAGTGTGGAGGGAATCAATAAAGACTTCATGGAGGTGGAGATATTTATACTGAGCCTTGACGGGCTCTTGGAATTGGACAGGTAGGAATTTAATCCATTTTATCATTCATTCCACACAAACAGGGTTAGAGGAAAGGAGGCACAGCCAAGGGTGTTTGGGAAGACTTGGTTGGTGACCAAACAGATGGGATGACACTGACCTTTGCCCCACACATAGAGGTTCCCCCCAGAGTCTCCAGTGACCACGTCGCCACCCTCCAAAAAGGTCACACACAGAACATATTTCGGTTTCTCGTGTTTCTAAGGTAGGGGAGAAAAGGAAAGTTTCAGAGTGCCGCTGAAGCAGAGTGGCCTCCCAGAGGTCACCTATCACCCAGGACCGTGGTCCAGAGGATCCCCTCTGTGCTTTTGGGTGGAAGGCCTCATGTGAAGCATTCCCATCTCCAACCTGCCTCCACCCTGGATTGCTTAGGTCGCCCAGTTTCTGACCACATTGTCTCTCCTTCCCACCCGCTCCTCCTCTCTCTCCTCCCTGACTTCTCTCCCCTTCTCTCTGCCCCTCATTTCTCCCCTCTCTCTAACTCCCTCCTAATATTCCGTCTGTCTCTCCAGACCCCTTTCTCTGCCTCACCCCATCTTCTTCTCAGTATCTCCATTCATCTCCATCTGCCTGGTGTTCTCAGGGCCTCTCTTTTAGGGGTGGAGGCCCCAACTCTAACCAAAGGCAGGGGAGCCCTATCAGAGGTACCCCTGTATCTTCTCTCCCAGGCCCTCTGCTTCCTGCTCAGTTTGTCTGTCTCAGTTCCTGTCTCTCAGCCAGTCAGGCTCTGACCATTCTTTGGTTATCCATAATACCGACAAGCATAGCACCCGTTTACTGAACGTTCACTCTCTGCAGGAGCTGCTATACTCTGATCCCACTGAGAATCAAGGAGGATCATCCATGGGTCTGAGGCCCTGGCAGGCACCCTCTCAGCAGCCCCTGGGACCCTCTGGCTGTCTTGTTGTCTGCCTGGGTATCTCTGCCTGCCTCTCAGGGCCAGGCTGTAGCTGCACCCCTGGCACTCACCTCAAAGAGGCCCTGTCGCTTGCTCACACTGCCCCCCTCCAGGCTCCAGAAGTAGATGTGGGACTTCCCGCAGGTGATAAGCACAGTGGGGTCCATGGGGTGGAAGGTGGCCACCAGCACGGCCTCGTTGGAGCACTTTAGAGGTGGAGGAGATTCTGAATGAGGACCTCAAAGCCACCAGGACTACCATACGCACCCCGCATAGGACTGCCTTATTCGGCTGTGTGGTTCGTGCCCTGCATACTCTACTTGTCTGTACTTTTCCTATACAGCAAACTAAAGTACAGGAGGCAGGACCAGCCAGTGAGGCATTATCAGCTTCTTTATCACCAACATAACGGCAGACACTCTGAGAGCCCCTCCTCTGCACTAAGCACTGTGCTAAACATTTTACATCCATTAACTCATTTAATCCTCACAGCACTGTGTGAGATAAGGTTCCTTACCTCTCCCCCCACACTGCAGATAAAGAAGTGAGGCTCAGAGAGGGCAAGCCACTTGCCTAAGCTCTATGGCTAGGTAAGAGCCATGTCTGAAATCCAACTCACCTAGGTCTGACTCCAGAACCCAGCCTTTTAACCATTTTTCCTTTCCCTAACAGTGAGCCCTGATCCAGAACCCAGGTTTCCTGCTCCCAGCTGAGGACAGGCATGTGACCTTGGGCAAATATGTCTCCCCTCTACCATGCCTTATCTATAAAATAGGCCACTGACCAGAAGAAAATCAAGGTCTGTCCTGGACCTCACAAGACTGTAGAGTCAGCAGCCACCTCATATTGACCTTTCTGCTGGGCCTGGTCCACTCACCGCACATCCCAACATATTCACTGAGGCCCTAGGTGGAAGTTGCTACCATTATCCCCATTTACAGATGAGGCAACTGAGGCTCAGGGAGGGCAAACTTGCTCGAAGTCACATAGCGAGCCAATGGCAAAACCAGGACTTCAACACAGGTCTATCTGATTCCAGACTCCTAACCACTGAGATTGGGTGAGTCCCACAGGGGCACCCCAGGGGGAGGGGATAAGAATGTTCACCCCACCTTGCTGTCTACCACTTTGGCCTCCTTGGCCCAGTCCCACACGGAGAGCATATGATCATTGGATTCATCCACCGCACATAGCAGGTTGCCCCCATTCTACAGAAGAGGAGAGAGAAGGGGAGAGAGGCAGGTGGGTCAGGATCCGCCCTCCCTCCCTAAAACACGCTAAGGCATTCACCTCGCAGGCCTGCTTTAAGACTTTCAAAGACCCTCGCCCACATCATATAAAAAACATTAAAAGACACCCTCCCCCTCCAATTTGGGGGGGGCCATAAAAACCTTTAAAGAGGTTTTACAATTTGCCTTTTAAAGTGACTCATCTCTGAGAAACTCATCTAATTTACCCTTAGCTATGATTTCTCTGCAACCAGCATACATAGTTGGGAATTCTTGCTGACACTAATCTGCATTTTCCTATGGAATGACTTTTATGAATATAAAATTCAACAATTAATAAGGTTGGTATAATGTTGGTTTTTTTTTTTTTTTTTTTTTTTTTTTTTTTTTTGTCTTTTTTGTGACCGGTAAGGGGATCGCAACCCACTGGCCATCTCTATATAGGATCTGAACCTGCGGCGGGAGCGCTCCTGCGCACCCAAGCGCCGCACTCTCCCGAGTGCGCCACGGGGCCGGCCCTAATGTTGGGTTTTTATACCTACGGTTAAGCAGGTTAATTTTGAGTTGGCAGGGTTTTTTTCTTCCCCTCACTTTGGCACCAATATAGCTTTTCCCCCACAGGCTCTCCTTAGGCCTCAGAAAACCTGGGAGGCTCCAATCCAGTGCTTCTTAAACTATCTGTAAGGAGTACTGGTTGTATTTTACTCTCCACTCCAATTCAGACCAATATTTTCATAAAATATGACAAAAATGTAAAATATGATTTAAAAAAAAAAAGCCTACCAATTGCACACTTGGATGTTGTGGCAATGTCAAATGGCTCTACAAATTCCTAAAGGCTTACTCTCAATTTCTATACTTATCTATGCCTGGACCTGCCAACACCCCTCCGAAACTGCACAAGGAGCAACTTGGCTTTAGACTCTCGGCCTAAGGGACAAGGACCCATCAAGAGTGAAAGGGGGTGCGAAAAATAATTCAACAGAATTAACTGATCTACAACAAGAGAAGAACACGGAATTTGTCTGGGGCAAATCAGGTTATATGGTCTCCCTCATAATGGTTAATAGAGCAGGCCTGTGAGATCAAAAGGATGGGAGGACCTGGAATACTGCCAGGGGCGTGGCCTGCCTTTACGATATCACAATGAGGGTGTGGCCTCATCTCCAAGGGGCAGGTGGGAAGGTGCCCACACTTGCCCCTGCTTTTGGAGGTGAGGGGGTGGGTAAGGGTGGGCACAGAACTTACAGATTTGGAGAAGCCTACACAGCACACAGCTCTGTCAAACACCCCCAGGCCCAGCACATGTAAGGTGGAGAGTGACACTGAGTCCCAGATGCGCACATGGGGTGGCAGCGGCTGAAAAGAGAGAGGCCTGTTACCTGGGGGGACCAGCTGCCTGCCCCTGTGGCTCCACCCCAGTCTCCCAGTTGTGCCCCCTCTTTTCTGCTTGCCCCCTCCTCTCCATTACCTTCCCATCCTTAGTGGTGCCTGCCACCTGTCCAGTGGCGATGGTGACCATATCTGGGTGCACAGCCAGGCTGAGGCAAGAGGAGACAGATAGACAGACCACAGTCAAAATGCCTGGTTATTCATTCCACAGATTGGTTGATTGAGTTATTTAAACAAAAAGCGTTTATTTAGTCCTTCAATAGCAATAAGTGGATACACTCTGGGTACATGAGCTCAGAAGCAAGACTCAGACCTCAGGTCTCTAGCTAAAATGCTCACAGGGCTCCAGCACATACCATGAAGAGAGTACACTGATTTAAAGCCAAGAGAGTACACTGATTTAAAGCCAAGAGAGTACACTGATTTAAAGGGGCCACCACCACCCTGCTTCAACCCCCCCACCAAATTGTCTGAAGTGCCAGTTCAGAGTTTTCAAAAGAAGTGAAAAATCCAGGCAATGAGTGAATTCACCAATCAATCCACATTTTCCTACTGAATTCAGCCTGGGGATAGCTGGTGGCTTTCCAGATGGAGCAAAGGCTTGGCCCTGCCCTACACCTCAGCTCTGTCACGTCTTCTTCCCATGCCTCACCATTTGATGTCATCATTGTGTCCCAGGTAGTGTCGCTGCCTCTGCTCCTCCACACTGTATAGCACAGCCACAGAGGCCACAAAGTACACTATCTCCCCTGTGGGCAGCAGGTAAAGGTTGGCCCGGCAGTCTCGGCCTCGGTAGCCATAGCTGGAGATGCCCAGTGGCTGGTTAAGGAGCCTGTTTTGCAGTGCGAGTGCTGGCTGACTACCAGACTCAACGACGTCATTGGAATGAGGTGTGCCTGCTTCCACTCCTACCTCTGTAGTGGGTTGAATAATGTCTCCCTAAAAATATGTCCACATCCTAATTCCTGGAACCTGTGAATGTGACCTTATATGAAAAACGGGTCTTTGCAGATGTAATTATGGTCTCAAGATGAGGTCATCCTGGATGATCTGGGTGGGCCCTAAATCCAATGACAAGAGTCCTTATAGGAGATAGAAGAGAAGACACAGATACAGCAGGAGAGAAGGCCACGTTTAGACTGAGATTAGAGTGATGTGGCTAAAAGCCAAGGAACCCAAAGATTGCTGGTAGCTACCAGTAGCTAGGAGACAGGCAAGACACAAATTCTTTCCCAAAGCCTCTGGAGGGAGCATGGACCTGCCAACACCTTGATTTTGGACTTCTAGCCTCCATTACTGTTGGAGAAAGTTTTTCTGTTGTTTTAAGCCACCAAGTGTGTGGTAATTATAGCAGGCACAGGAAACTAACACTCCCTATCTGTGCCATAGAGGCCACAGGGATCCTGTTAAAACCTGTTGACATTTAATTCAGCTCACATCCCTTCTGTGGCTCCCATCTCACTCAGATCAAAAGCCAAAGTCCTTATAAAAGCCCAGACCTGCATGGATCTGGGCCCTGGTTCCTCCCTCCCCTCCCACCTGCTCAGCTCCACTCACACTAGCTTCCTCCCTGTTCTCACCTCAGGGCCTTTGCACTTGCTGTTTGCTCCACCTGAGTAGTCTTCATCCATTGCGCCACAGCTCCCTCACCTCCTTCCAGTCCCTGCCCATTCTATTTAAAATTGCAGGGGGCTGGCCAGTTAGCTCAGTTGGTTAGAGCATGGTCTTATAACACCAAGGTCGAGGGTTCATATCCTGGTACTGACCAGCCACCAAAAATAAATAAATAAAATGAAATTGCAAACCCACCCACCCTTTCCCTGCTGTATTTCTCGAATGCACTTATCATCATCCCATATGTTATCTATTTAACTTATTACCTGTCTCCCTGACTACAGTGACCGCTCCAGGAGGGCAGGGATTTTTGTGTTTTGTTCACTGCTGTATTACTTGTCCCCAGACAGGGCCTGGTACACAGTAAACACTAAGAGTTCAATATCTGGTGAAGGAATGGCTGTCCCTTCCCTATTCAGAACTTCCTGTGGTTCCCCAGTGCTCTGGGAGAAATTCTAAGCTCCTTCCTACTGGCCTGATGGGCTCCTCCCTGGCCTTAGCAGGGTGACTGTCGTCCCTTGCTCTTGGAGTTCTTCAAAACGCCAAGATCATTACCACCACCCCAGGCCTTGCCATCAACCTTTCCCTTTTCCTACTACACTCCCCCCACCACCTTCTCAGCTGCCACCTCCTCAGAGCAGCTCTTGGACTCATTTCCTCCAATGGACTTATCTTCCTTAGTAATTATCTGGCTTATTTGTTAACTGCCCATCTTCCCTAATGAGACTACGAGCACCATGGTGGCCAAGACTGAGCTATTTTGTTCACTTCTATTTCTCCTACTCAGGAAGCCCTCCTTGACCCCAGGCTGGGTCAGCTGGCCCACATCCTGTGGGTTCCCCCATCCTGGCCTTGCACACTCTGGGTCATCACTGTCAATAAGGCTGTTCCCCCATTGAACTGTGAACTCCAGGAGGACAGGCAGAGACTGTCATGGTCACTGCTGAGTCCCTAGCCCTCTGCACCAGATGTTCGGAAAATATTTGAGTGATGCCAATATGCATATCCTGACTTCACAGAAACTGATCCACTCTGCAGTCACTGTAGAGATGGGCAGTCTGAGGTCCACACTAACTTTTGCAATCTCAGCCACCTCTCATCAAATGCTTATCAAGTCCCACCTAGCAGGACCGTTGGCACAGATTCCCATGAATATTCCCAGTTGCTGAGAAGGCTCTGGGCTCCCAGAAGGACAAGCCATTTCACCAACCTCCCTGACTCCTCCTGAGGAGAAACCAATGCCCCGAGAGCAGTTCCTGGGGTGCAAACTTCAAGCCCAGTGGGCATTTTGGAATAGTTTGGGTCCCAGAGTCAGGGTCCTTGCCTCAGATATGCTCTGACTCCCTAGGACAGGGCTTAGCCCTCTCTTCTGGCCTCAGTTTCCTCATCTGGAAAGTGGGGATAATAATCCCCAACATGCAGGCCTCAGAGAGCTCTTAGAGGCCACTGGTGTAAAAATACATTCTCAGGGCCGGCCCAGTGGCGCACTGGATGGTGCGCCGTTTGGGAGGCGCGGCGGCGCTCCCGTCCGAGGGTTCGGATCCCATATGCAGACCGGTTCCCGCTCACTGGCTGAGCGAGGCGCGGGAGCAACGCCGAGGCTTGCGATCCCGTTGCCGGTCCCCGGTCCGGTACGGGGGCAACACTGAGGGTTGCGATCCGTTGCCGGACACGGAAAAAAGAAAAAAGAAAAAAAAAAAAAAAAAAAATAGTGTTGGGTAAACTGGATGTCCACATGCAAAAGAATAAAGTTGGAGCCTTATCTTACACCATATACAAAAATTAACTGCAAGATGAAAAAGATCTAACTGTAAGGCCTGAAACTACAAAACTCCTAGAGGAAAAAAACATAGGGAGAAAGCCTCATGACACTGGATTTGACAATTACTTCTTGGATATGACACCAAAAGCATAGGCAATAAAGCAAAAAGAGATAAATGGTCTACATCGGACTTAAACCCTTTGGTACACTAAAGGAAACAATCAACAAAGTTAAAAGGAGTAT
>NW_007727836.1:338535-352369 GCF_000696425.1 Galeopterus variegatus | reverse complement strand
CGTTGCCGGACACGGAAAACAGACAAAAAAAAAAAAAAAAAAAAAAAAAAAAAAGAAAATGATCAACAAAGGTTAGTTGTTATTTTTTAAATTGAAATTAGTTATTATTTTTTCAATCCCTGTGTATGGGGTGCATACTATGAGCTCAGCACCTTTGCACATTATTCCACAGTCCTAAGAATCTGAGATCATGAAACCTATTTTTTGGAGGAGGCAACTGAGGCACAGAGAGGTAAGGTGACTGATCCAGGGTCACATGGCCAGCCAAAAGCAGGGCTGGGGTTTGAACCCATTTCTGCCAGGCTCCAAATCCAACAAGGCTCCTAACCATTCCCAGCTTCTTCTATTTCTCAAATACATCAAGCTCATTCTGGCCACAGAGCCCTTGTACCTGCTGTGCCCTGTGTCTGGAACACTCTCCTTCTAGTTCTTTCTATGCTGGCTCCTATATTTTCAGTTCTCAGCTCAAACATCCCCTCCTTAAACAAACCCAGTTACTCCCCTAACATGACCTCAGGTTACAGTACACCCAGCATTTATTCCTAACTGAAATTATCTTGATTGTTTAATCACAGGCTTCTGTATTCTCATCTGTCTCCTTCCTTTAGAAGGTGAGCTCCATGAACACAGTTCACATGCAGGAGAGAACCTGACATATGGAAGGTACTCAGCAAACATTTGCTGCATTAATGAATCATAGAAGTTCATTTCAGCTAACCTGCTTTCTTCCACTCTCTCCTGAGCCATGGTCTTCCTGACCCCTCAGCCACAGAGGCCCGGGAAGTCCCACTTTCAGTACGAAGTCCCTCCCTCCTGCTGAAGTCAGAAGGGCTTCTGCCTCCTCCTGAGGGGGCAGGAGCGCCAAGAGAGGGATTAAAGCAAAGGATACACCCAGTCCAGCTTGAGCCGGCAGGAAGGCAGCTCCGAGCGCATGTCCAGGCTGTAGGTGGTCACCAGCTCGTCTGGGATCAGCATGGGCACAGGGCGGCCCCTCAGGAACATTTTCACGAAGCCCTCCTCTGCCAGGATACCCCCAGAGGTCAGGCGCTGACACCATCTCCCATCCCTATTCCCTCTCCTTTTCTTCAGGCTTCACTTTTTTGGGTTTTTTGTTGTTGTTGTTAACAGGTGGGGAAACTGAGGCCAGAGAGACAAAGGCCCAGTAGCCAGGTCTCCAGTTCTGGCCTGTCACCCTAGCAAGTCTCTAACCAAGCCCCTCTCCCTCTCCCCACTCACCCAGGCTGAAGATAACTTCTTTGGTTTTGCTGTCAGGAAAGGACACAGCAAAAAAAAAAAAAAAAAAAGTGCCTTAGCAAGCAGGTCAGAAAAGGAGAGAAAGCACCCCCCCCCCCCCCCCCGTAGCCAGGTCTCCAGTTCTGGCCTGTCACCCTAGCAAGTCTCTAACCAAGCCCCTCTCCCTCTCCCCACTCACCCAGGCTGAAGATAACTTCTTTGGTTTTGCTGTCAGGAAAGGACACAGCAAAAAAAAAAAAAAAAAAAGGGCCTTAGCAAGCAGGTCAGAAAAGGAGAGAAAGCACCCCCCCCCCGCCCTTCCGCTCCCCAGAGGTCTCTGATGAATAACGGGGGCCGAGTAAGGGGCGGAGCGCTGCCTCTCTGCAGGCCGTGTGCTTTGCTCGGTTGATCTTGCAGAGCCTAAGACACAGGCCCAGAGAGGCAGTGATCGCCAAAGATCACACAGCACGAAGTAGCAGAGACGCGATCCTGGAAGAGGGGAGTCAGCGGGGATCCCTCCCTCCTAATCAACAAGGTGCTCCCCAACGCTCCCCACCCCCAGTCCCTCAGCGCCCCAACTTCAAGCAGCGGGAGAAGCGGCGGTGAAAGTTTAAAGGAAGGGGTGTGTCTCCACATTCCCGCAGCCGGCGGAAAGGGGTGAGGCTCGCCGGCCTGGGTCCCAGGGGATGGGGAAGACCTGGGATCCAGGCCCCGGGAGCGCGGAGAGGAGGGAGTCTGCGAGAGGGTCTCACCCGGCTCCAAAGCTACTCATGGCGGCGGCCGGCGGAGCTTCGGGGCCGGGGGTGGAGCCGGGACCGTCTCCGCCGCTTCCGGCCCTGGGAGGTGCCCGCGCCGCCGCGCCCTGCCCCGCCCTCTGCGACTGACCCCTGGAGCCGGCAGGTCCCACCGGGTCCCACATCCTGGGCCGTGGAGTCCTGATATCAGGCTCTTTTGTGGGGGTGGGTAGAGTGGTTGAGAATATGGACTCGGGAGGGCGCCTGCGTGAGTTCAAACCCCAGTTCTGCCGCTTCCTAGCAGTGTAGACAAGTTGCCCAACCTCTGCCTTGGTTTTCTCATTTTAAGAATGGGGATAAGAATACCTACACCTCCCGGATGGTTGCGAGGATGACATCTGGTAATTCATGTAAAGTGCCTGGAGTATTGCCTGACACATAACACTATAGACGTGTTTGCTAGCATTTGGGAGGAATTGAAAAGTGTGGTTTTGGACCCCGGTCCTGCCTTAGCCCGGCTTCCAAACCCTGACCACGCCACGGAGTCGTGACTCCAGCCTTAAGTTTTGACTTCCCACAGAACTTCAGAATGGCCCCGCCTCCGGGGAGTTGACCACGCCCAGCACTCTGATCACACCCACCTCCTCCTTCTAACCCTGCCCCTGACTTGACTCCCTCTCTTGATAATTGACCGCTCCCCCCACCTCCGCCGACTCTGGCCCCGCCACCCATTCAGACCATGTCCACTTTCACGTGACTCGGTTCCTGTGTTGAGTCCTTTCAAGGACTCCAAGTTAGCTCCGCCTCCTGATATTTGACTACATCCACCTACGTCCCCTGCCCAACCTTCAAACCACGTCCACTTCTGCTTGGCAGTGCCCACTGATGCAGATCTGCCAGTGCTTCTGGAATCTGACCCACCCCCACTTGCCTCAGCTCCTGTGACCCTCACCGCAGGTTCTGGTTCCCTCCAGGCTAACACTCTGGCCACATCCCCAAATTCCGACCACACCCCCACATCCAATTCTCCCATTCTCTGCAGAAACTGAGGCTTCTGCCCTGAATCCACCCGTGGAACTCAATGGGGACTCTACATTACCTTAATAGCCACGCCCATAAGACTGGCTCCACCTAGACTTCCTCTCTGGCTCACCCGGGAGATCCTGACTACCCAGGATTCTGGTGTTCCAGTCTAGCTCAAGGATCTGGCTACACCCCTCAATATGGGCCTGGCCCTTTCAGACCTTCTACCTTGACTGTACCAACTCAAGATTGGTCCCTCCCGTCCTCCGGCACTGTCCTCGCATTCTGAACTAGCTGGCCCCTCTCTAGGTTATGACCTCGTGGCCTGGAGCATGACTCTAAATTCCCCATTCATTCTCCTGCCTATCTGGGGTCCTGGCCCCACTCTCTGTGACGTTACCCCTCCCCGATACTTACCCTTCCTTTTTGGCACTACAATTGCTGCTGGAGGATGTGGTTCGGCTGCGGGGGTCCTCGCGGCGCACCGAGGCGAGACGCTCTGGCGACAAGTAGCGGCGGCCACTGCGAAAAGAGAGCACGCAGCTGGGGACAGAGCGCTAGATTAGCAGGTGAGTGTTGAGGGCGGGCGACAACGTCCCTGCACCCTCCGTCGCTGGAGCTCGGGTACTTGAGTCCCTCCCTCTCCGTGCAAACAGCCTTCTTCTCCCACAAGGGCTTGGAAGAGGCTGGTCACCCGGGCTGCCGTCTTACCTGCGCCCAGAGGTCGCCTCCTTCTTGGGGGAGGATGGGGATGTTGCATAGCCCCCCACACGCCGCGGGGGGCCCGAGCCATTGAGGGGAGTCCTGGTGGGAAGGCCTTTCAAGAGCTGACACACTGGAGAGAGGGGGTTAGAGGACAGAAGAGGATGAGTGTTTAGGTCCGGGCCCCGGGCCCTCCCCATCTCACCCCTCTAGTCTCAAGAGGATACCCGAGGCAGTGGTGCCTAGCCTTGGGGGCGCCCGGCCCTTGGGGGTGCCCCGCGCGCGCAGCGCCGCGCCCTGTTCTTCGCACGCCCGCAAGCGGCGCAGCGCGTCAGCCAGCGCCGCCTTTAGGACCGCCAGCTCGTCTTCCTGCAGCTGCAGCCGCTGCTCCAGCGCCGACACGCGGTCGTCCACCTCCATGCCGCTCGTGCCCGACAAATTGTCATCTGGAAGGCGGGGGAGCGTCGGCTGCGGTGGCCACCCAGGAGCTCCAATGCCCGAGGCGTCCCTCCCGCCTTCCCGGGTCTAAGCGGGGCCAGCCACACCCCTTTCCTGTCCCGTAACGTGGGGCTGGGACGCTTGAAGATGGGCCAAGAGGGGCTCGAAAGGGGAAGGAAATCCCCACCGCTCTCCATCCCTTCCCCACACTCCTCTCTCTGCCACAGCGCCCTGGCCGTGTGACCTTGGGGAAGTCCCTTCCCCTCTTACATTCTAAGATTCTACGAATCCAGGAGCCTCTCACTCTAGTTTTAAGATTCTATGACTAAGGGCCGGCCCGTGGCTCACTCGGGAGAGTGCGGTGCTGATAACACCAAGGCCCCGGGTTCGGATCCCATATAGGGATGGCCGGTTTGCTCACTGGGTGAGCGTGGTGCTGACAACACCAAGTCAAGGGTTAAGATCCCCTTACCGGTCATCTTTAAAAAAAAAAAAAAGATTCTATGACTAAGATGCTAAATATCTATGAGCGATACCAACACTTTAGGGATGATACCAACCTACTCCTAGTGACATCAATGTCCTAGGATTGATCCCCAACATTCTCTGACGAATATTCCATCATGGATACTAACGTCCCCTAAGACTTTCCAAGCAAAAGGTCACGTCTGGTTCCTGCTCTTCCCCTCCTCTCTTCACCAAGGGGTTCGACCCTAGAGCCAACTGCAAAGACAGAGCCTCTGCGGCCCCTGGCGGCTGACTTGGGGGTTGCAGGCAGCGCGTCGCAGACCCAGGAGACCCAAGGAAGAGAGATGCGGGCGGGGATGACACTCAAACTCTGTTCCCCAGCCAGAGTTCCTCTCCTCTGTTCCTCTTCTTTATTTCGCCTCTGTACCCCCCGCCCCAGATTCGGCCCTCCTCCTCCTCCTCTGCAGTCCATGACTGGAGCCAAAATGACTCCCCCATCGTACCCCACCCCCCAGCCCATTTTCCCCGAAGTGAGAGGGCGGAGAACCGAGGTGGTCCCCCTTTCCTTCTTCCCCACCCCCAACAGTCATACCTAGACTCATTGCTGACCACAACCGAGAAGACCCTGGCTCCCAGCCTGGTGGAAGTAAAGGTGGTAGCATAAACAGGGACGGGGTATGGAGGTCGCCCCTGCCATCCCGCGTTCATACATTTCCCAGCCTGCCCGTTCCCCGCCTGCCCGCTGGGCTCCGCAGTGCAGCCGCCGGTCTTTCCCCTCCCTCCCCACCGTGGCCCAATCGCCTGCTGAGCCTCGCCCGCCCTGCCCCCCACCCAGCGCCTCCCAAGTCCGTGGCTAGACCTGCAGAGGAAGGTGGGGGCCTCCCGAGGTCAGAGGAGAAAGCTGTCAAGATTTGGAACTTATAACAAGCGGAATCGCGGGGTCCTGTTGGCATCACGTTTTGCGAACGAGGAAACTAAGAACGGAGGTTGGAGGGAGTGTGCAGAGACACTCCAAAGGTCACACAGCCAATAGGTGGGAGGCAGGGGGACCCAATCACCTCGTTGCGCTGAGGCTCTCCTACCTACCAGTAATAATAAAGGGGTATGTTGTTGTGACCTTGCATGTGCCAGGTGCCACTCAAGAAAAACACTTATCATGTTTCCTGGCTCATAGTATGTGCTCAATAAATCCAGAATAAAATTACCTATTTTTATGGTTCCTAATGCTCCTGGCAACTATAGTAGTTGTATTATAACCATTTTAGGAGGAGAGGAGGAGGAAGGAGACTGAAGCCCAGAGAAATGAGGTAACTTGCACATGGACACACAGTGTTTCAGGGGCAGAACTCCACCCAGCCTTAGGCACCCTGCCATCTTGTCTCTTAGAGGGGCAGAAGAGGACAAAATGAGCACTCTGGGTTCTCTGCCAACTCCAGTAGTCCTTGGCACTAGGGCGTGTGCTCAGGGGACTGAGCCCCCAAACTGGAAGATGGTCCCTTCTCAGGGCCTCCTGAGTGAAATGGAGGTTCTTTCATCTTTATCCTTCAGTCCCCACCCAGAGAAGCCAGCTGCCTTCTGAGGCCTTGGCCTGGCCCATCCCATCCCCCATGACTCAAGCCCTCTGCTCCTTCCTGATCATTCCCCTACCCTCAGCCCCTTTGACCAGAGACCACCTCCCACTTCCCATTTCTCTTCCCATCTTCTCTCCTCTCTGTCCCCAACTCCCCTCCTCTGAGTGGAGGCAAAGTCCTCTGGCTGTCCTACCTGGTCCCACACCCTGCCCTCAACTCAGCATCCATTCCCACCCCCACACCCCTCTAATCTGTCTGTCCATCTTCTAAGGAGTAAGGGGAGGGTTCCAGAGGCTTGAGAGGGGAGAGGGAGGGGAGAGTTCCAGGCCCTGTCCACCGCCAGGCCTACCCCCTTTCAATCCCAGGTTCCTGAGGGTTCTGCTCTCCTTCTCTCTAACTAGCCACCACCTGGGGAGCAGGGGAGGGTCCAAGAGGATGAGAGCCAGAATCAGGGCTTTGGGGATGCGGACCTTACTCTGGGGTCAGGGTCCTGCTGAGGGGGAGATGGGGGGCTCTTCAGCAAGGGAGGTCGATGGGGACCTGGAAGGAGGAGGTTGGGGCAGGAGGAGAGGGTCCAGCCCTGGGCGGCGCTAGGGTCGGAATTGAGGAGGGGTCTCACCGTTGCAGTATTGCAGCAGCGAGGACGTGTCGTAGAGGCCGCAGAAGGCCGGGCCGCGCTCCGCCATCGCCCCGCCACAGCCACCGCCAGCTCCCCCGGCCCCAGCCCGTGCCCGGTCCCCCCCCCAGGCCCTGCCTCCCGTTGCCATAGCAACGCCCTTCGTTCCAGCATCCCCAGCTCGGCCCTCTCCGCATCAGGCGGCCGGCGCTGGGCCTGGCATCAGGGTCATCCCCCAGGATGCCCAGAAAAGGGGGTCGGGACACCCCCTGCCAGGCCCCCCAACAAAATCCTTGGTCTAGGATTGGCTGCTCCGGGATTCTCCTAGGTACTGTCTGGCCCCGCCCACAACCGGCGTATATTTTCTCTCGACCCCCTTCTCGCCTGTTCAAAACCAATGAAAGCCTGTCGCGCAGGCCCCTCCGCCAATAGGGATGCAGAGGGATTGGAAGGGGCAGGGCCTTCTCTGCTTTTTAGCCTGAAGTGTAGCCTCCGGCTCTCCTATCCCCCAAACCTTCTCCCTAATCTTTTGTTGGATTTCCCAAAAGCCCCCTCGCAAGACCGGGTCCGACTTAAGATCCTCGAACCCGTCCCCGTGTCCACTAGCTCCGCCCCAGAACACCTATTCTAGCCCACGCCTCCGAGCTCTTGTTTATGAGATCTAGACCCACCCCCAGGGCTGTTAGCTCCACCCCCAGAAGTTCTGTTCCCGCCCCTAGATCCATTAGCATCGCCCCTGAATGCCCGAGGGTTTAGTAAACTTCGCCCAGAGCTCTTGACCGGACTTCTAGTAGGATTAGTTCCGCCTTCGGAACTTAGACCCCTCTCCCGGAGTCTGGTAGTCCCTTCCAAACCTTCCCTTCCACTTTCTCCTCTGCGGCCCCAGGCCCTTAGCTCTGCTCCTAGAGCCCTAGTCTTCCACAACCGCAATCTCCAGTCCGGGTTTTGACATAGACCTAGTTGTGAGGCCTGGACCAGCTGGCAGTGTCGGTCAGAGCTGGCTCTGAAGTTGGGGGGAAGAGGGGAAGTCAAAAACCTGACAATTAATTTAAAGAATATTGGACCGCCTTCTCCAAGTCTCCACTGAGGAGCAATACCTAGAGATGACTCAGACCATGTTCTATAGACAGCGAAAGCGAGGCCAAGAGCTGAAAGAGATTTGCCTCTGGACGCACTGGCAGACAGTCCCGGGATTGTCCCGGGATCGAGTCTTGACTCCACCACTGTCTGGTTGTGTGATGTTGAGCCTCAGTTTCTTCATCTAGAAAGTGGGGACTCATAATTGTGCCTACCTCTTTCATTTATCCAAAAATGTTTACTGAGTGCCTACTATGTGCCAAGCTGTGTTCTAGGTGCTGGAGTTTCAGGAGTGACCAAGTCACTGTCAAAGTTTTCTCTCATGGGTCTTGCAGTTTAATGGAGGAGGTAAGCCACTGTATACAACAGAAATAATAGGTAACATTGACTGAGCACTTACTCTGTGCCAGGCATTCATTTATCCTCAAACAAGCTCTTTTTTCCTCACCACTTTACAGATGAAGAAACAGGCATACAACTGGTAAGATCATTTCAGATCCTGGTAAGTACAAAGATGATAAGACAGGATGATATGATCAAGAAGGATGAGGGGAGGGCCAGCCTGTGGCTCACTCGGGAGAGCGTGGTGCTGATAACACCAAGGCCACGGGTTCGGATCCCTAACTTTGAGATGGGCTTGGAAAACTTGACAAAAATTAGGGGAAGGCATTTTAGGCAAAGAAAATTTCTAGAACAAAAGCTGGGGGGCTGGGAAGGGTTTAAAGAGTTAGGGAGTCATGGAGAAAAGGCTGGAAGAGCTTAGCAAAGGCCTTGAAGGCAATGGAGAGGAGCCTGAGCTTTATCCCAAGGGCACTGTGGAGCCATGGCAGGTTCTGAACAGGGAAAGGACAGAATACGGTTTGCGCTTTAGCATGACCATGCTGGCTGCCTGGCAGCACTATCGCAAGTGGTGGTGGATAGGACCAGATTCAAGAAGCTTGGTGGACAGCCTGCCTGTGGCTCACTTGGGAGAGCGTGGTGCTGACAACACCAAGTCAAGGGTTAAGATCCCCTTACTGGTCATCTTTTTAAAAAAAGATCCCCTTACTGGTCATCTTTTTAAAAAAAGATCCCCTTACTGGTCATCTTTTTAAAAAAAGATCCCCTTACTGGTCATCTTTTTAAAAAAAGATCCCCTTACTGGTCATCTTTTTAAAAAAAGATCCCCTTACTGGTCATCTTTTTAAAAAAAGATCCCCTTACTGGTCATCTTTTTAAAAAAAGATCCCCTTACTGGTCATCTTTTTAAAAAAAGATCCCCTTACTGGTCATCTTTTTAAAAAAAGATCCCCTTACTGGTCATCTTTTTAAAAAAAGATCCCCTTACTGGTCATCTTTTTAAAAAAAGATCCCCTTACTGGTCATCTTTTTCAACAAAAAAAAAAGAAGCCTGGAGGAAAATGCCCAGGCTATCTTGCTCTCCTTGACATGCTTGGAAAGGGGCTTCTGGCTCATCCACCACCACTAGGGGGTAGCCAGGGACCCCTACAGATTCAGATGTCTCTGCAGCTCCTCCCAGGGCCAGGATGTTTACTACCGGATTTGGACATAGGGGGAGGCTGGAGCTGTCTGTAGGTCCCCAGCTGAGAGCCCCTCTGCTCTCTCCCACCCCCATCCTGGCCTCTGGGCCCTTGGAGCCTCCACCCCACCCAGCATGAGATTATGTCAACATAGCCCCGCTGCTTTTGGCCAGGACAATATTTGCCCTCAGGATCTGGGGAGGTTGCTATGGAGACGTACCCCCCTCTGGGCTTGGAGAAAATGGAGGGGAGCTGTGTGTCTCTGCCTCATCTCTGTTTGATTGTGGCTTTGAGAGTGTTTACCCCCCACGCCCATCTCTCTAGGCTCCAAGTCTCTGTCTCTGCCTTTGTCTCTCTCTGAGTACTCATCCCTGGGCTCTTTGTTTCTTAGGTCTTGTCTCTCGGTCTCTTTCTCTGTCCCTCGCTCTCTCTCTCTGGGTCCCCATCTCTGTGTTTCTGTCTTTTCATGTCTCTTTCTTCTCTGGGCTTCATGTCTCTTTGGATCCCCATATTTTTGTGTTTGTTTCTTCAGGCCACTGTCTCTGGACCTCTGTCTCTGCCTGTCCCAGGGTTCCTAGCTCTCTGAGTCTTGTCTGTATGCCTGCGTGTGTGTGCCTGAACCAGTGTCTCTCATCAGGTCTCTGTTTCTCTGGAACCCATGTCCCCTGTGTCACATTCTCTCAACCTCCATCTCCCAGGTCTTCTCTCTCTGAGCCTGTCTCTGTCTCTTTGCCTCTTTCTGGATCCTCTGGTTTGTGGGCGTGTCTCTCTCTGTCTCCTTCTCTCTGTTCTGATCTCTCTCCCTCTCTGTATCTCTCTGTCTTTATGAGTGTGTGTCTCTCTCTGAGTCTCTGTCTTTCAGGCCTCATCTCTCTGCAGTACTGAATCTAGGGGACCTCTTGGCCTCCCGTTTCTGGCCTCAGGCCCCATGGAGCGCCCCTTCTCCCCATCTCTCTCTGCCTCATTTCTCCTAAACCATCTGCCGCTCTCCAGGCCCCTCCTGCTCCCTGCAGGCTCTGCTTGGCCAGGCAGCCCCATGGGGGGAGACACAGGCCTTCCAGCTTCCTCCTACCATTGCATATTGAAGTTGGGGGCAGGGGGGAAGAGCTAGGAGACCTGGGACCAAGGGCAATGGAGAGAGACAAACAGACAACCAGAGAGAAGATGGGACAAGAGGGTAAGACAAAAGAGAAAGCATAGAGACAGGCAAAAAGAAATGACCCAGAGGAAGAGAGGGACCAGTAGAAATAAGCAGAGAGGCAGAATGAAACAAGGAGAAATGAGAAAAGACAGCCCAGCAGACAGGGGAGAGAGACAGAGACAGGCTGAGAGTAGGGCTAGAGAAAGGATGTTTGGACCAAAGAAGGAGAGAAGATAGCACGGAGAGAGGCAGGCAGCAGAGAAAAGAAGGGAAGGGGGAGGGAAAAGGAGAGAGACAGAGACAGGGAGAAAGTGACATGGAGAGGCAAGGGAGGAAGAGACATGGATGGAGAGGTGCGGAGAGGAGGCAGGCTAAATTTAGAGACAGGAATTGAGCAGGAAAATGGAGATCCAATGGGGAGAGTGTTAAAAGCCATGGGGAATGAGGCTCCTCTCTTTCTGGGTCCCCTGAGGTGGGGGTAGCACATGTCATGTGGCTGCCTGGGAGAGGCTGGGTAGCCAGGAGGGCGCATAGCTGCTTCCCTGCCTGGTTTCCATATGCCCTGCGCATGGGAGCTGGAGGGAGCCTGTGTGGGCACCTCTGTGGCCCTGCTGCCCCCTCCTCAGACCCTGGCAGACTGCAAAGGACCCCAGAGGGGTGGGCAGGGGGCCAGCCAGGGACCCAGGCATCTACCTGGTCTACCCACCTACCCCGCCATCCATTCTCCATGCCCGCAGCCTGTGTTCTCCTAGAGGGAATGATGAGGGAGGGTCGGGGAGCACTGAGCCCAAGACCACCAGGCTCATCTGCGTGTGCATCCCCTACCCTGTCCCCATCTCTCATTCTCTCCGTCTCTCAGCTGTATCTGCGATCTCTGTTTCTCTCTCTTAGCTTTCTCTCTCTCCCTCCTCCCTTGATTACCTCTCTGTCTTTCTATGTATTTCTCTGTCTCTTTTTTTAAAAAGTTTAATATTTTTTATTTATTTTGGGGGTGAGGGGGCTGGCCAGTGCAGTGATCCGAACCCTTGACCTTGGTGTTGTGACACCACGCTGTAACCAGCTGAGTTAACCTGACAGCCCTCTGTGTATTTCTGTCTCCGTTTCTGTCTCTTTCTTTTCCTGCCTTTCTCTGCCTGCCTCCCCTTCTCCACCTTTCTTGGTCCTTGGTTTCTTTTCCTGTCTCTCACAGCCTCTCCTCTCCCCAGCCTCCCCACCCGTCCCTTCCTCCTCAGGGGAGTGACCCTCTAGGCCCTCTTGGGGCCAAGGAGAAACTCCTTCCCAGCCCCATTCTCTCCCTGAGGTGCCGAGGCGTCGAGCAATCTCAGACCCCTTTCCGTCTCCACTCCATGAACTGTGCCTTTCCCAGGCCCAGAGGGCGCCAGGAGTGTGCAGCAGAGAGCAGGGAGGCCGGCCAGAGGCAGGGAGCGAGGACCGTGGGCCCTCCCCAGGCTTGTCTGTGTCCTTCCAGCTTCTTGTGTGGGACCTCATGCCACTCCTTACTCCCTGCCCCTCCTCGGACCTCTGTGCCTTAGGGCCTCAGTTTCTCCCCTGCAATATGGGCAGGCTTGCCTCTGTCCCACTTATCTTATAGGTCCCAGGAGAGTGTGTGTTCATGATGCATGTTAACTGTATGATTAATGTGCATGAACCCATGGTTTGTGTTAAACGGCAATGAAGGTGCTGAGAGCTGGGACTGGGTTCTAAGCTCTCCCTTCAATGTACAGATGTTCCCTATATTTGGGGCAAAGGAAGAGATTGGAAAGAGAGATTGTAAGAATGTGTGTGATTCAGTGGTGACTGTGACCATGAGACCACATGAGGCTGTAGATTCGTGTGTGATTGTGGGATGATGGTGTGTGACCCCGTGATTGTGTGTGACTGTGGGATGGAGGGATTGCAGTGTGACACTAGTATGACTGTATGTGACTGTGGGGTGGTGGGATTGCATGAGAGATGTGTGACTGTGACACATGTGTGGCTGTGTGACATGTGTGTGACTGGGGTAGTGGGATCCTGTGTGTGACACATGTATGAGTGTATGTCGCTTGTGAGTGTGAGTGGGACTGTGATGAAGAGTTGTGTGTCTGTATGACCATATAATTGGGTGTGACTGTGTGAGTGTGACAGTGTGACAGTGTGATGCTGAGAGCTTGTGAGAGTGTGTGCCTCAGTGACAGGGAATGTGTGTTGTTGGGATGTGACGGTGGGCTCTGTGGATGATATACGAAGTGTGTGAGACTGTGAGAGTGTTAATGGGTGTGGTTGCTTAACACTGGGACTTTCAGCTTGCATCATGAAAGGATTGTATGATTGTGTGAGTAACCACATAACCGTGTACATTTATTTTATCAGTCATCATTCCTTGAGTCCCTGCTCTGGATGAAGCGGGGACCCAGTGGTGACTGAGTTACCCTGGCCCTGTGCTCACGGGGCACACAGTCCAGCAGGGGAGACGGGTATTTGTATCATGACCTAGTGATTGTGTGAATGTCTGTGTGATTGACAGTGTTATTGGAACTGTAGAAAACTGTGATTGTGTTACTGTAGGAGACCACAGCACCAGGCATTGGCTATGTGTCACTGTGGATGACTGTCAAATTGTGAGTGAGAGACTGTGGCTCTCTGGGTATGACTATGGGATTGTATGACTGGGAATGAACGTTTGACTGTGAGAAACAGTGTGTGAGATTCTGTGACTGTGCCTCTCTGTGGCTTGGTGTACGGAATTGTGTGTGATGCTGTGTGTGACTGAGGCTCTCTGTATGAGTGACTGGAAGAGTTGGGGTGCTTTGTGACCAGGGGGCTGTGGGTGGGATTTTATGAGAGATTGTGCACACGTGGTGGGGGGTCCTCAGCACAATCAGGATAACTCCATGACTGCTTTCTTAAGTGACCTTGAGTGACTGTGATATTCACACGACTGCCCCCTCCCAGCTACCCCCTCCTGTTCCCTGTCTTGCCCTGGCCCCGCCCCCTCTCACCACCCAGGCTGCCAGTGCCTGTCACCTCATCCAGAGCATGAGTGAGACACGGGTGGCAGGGGCTGTAGGAGCAAGTGATCAGGAGCAGGACTGGGGACAGGTGAGTGTCCCCTAATCCCAGCTCATTCCTTCTATCCCCTCGTCCCCCTCAAGTCTCTGGCATTCTCTCTTGTTTTCTCTGTTTCTCAACCTATGAATTTGTCTCTTTCTGTCTCTCTGTGGCCACAGTCTCTGTCCTCAACTCTGTCTGTCTCTTGGTGTCTCCATCTCTATGTCTCTCAATCTCTGTTCAGCCTCTGGAATGCTTTGTTTCTGCACTTCTAGCTCTCT